>NW_028321549.1:0-29954 GCF_062004578.1 Staurois parvus | reverse complement strand
GGGTATTGGGGTGTCCGAGGGTCTGTGCGGGGGGTATTGGGGTGCCGGAGGGTCTGTGCGGGGGGTATTGGGGTGTCGGAGGCCCTGTGCGGGGGGGTATTGGGGTGTCGGAGGCCCTGTGCGGGGGGGTATTGGGGTGTCGGAGGCCCTGTGCGGGGGGTGTCGGAGGCCCTGTGCGGGGGGGTATTGGGGTGTCGGAGGGTCTGTGGGGGGGGTATTGGGGTGTCGTAGGGTCTCTGGGGGGGTATTGGGGTGTCGGAGGCCCTGTGCGGGGGGTATTGGGGTGTCGGAGGCTCTCTAGGGGGGTATTGGGATGTCGGAGGGTCATTGGGGGGGGGATATTGGGGTGTCGGAGGCTCTCTGGGGGGGTATTGGGGTGTCGGAGGCTCTGTGCGGGGGGGGTATTGGAGTGTCGGAGGCTCTGTGCGGGGGGGGTATTGGAGTGTCGGAGGCTATGTGTGGGGGGGTATTGGAGGGTCTGTGCGGGGGGAGGGGGTATTGGGGTGTCTGAGGCCCTGTGCGGGGGGTATTGGGGTGTCGGAGGCTCTGTGCGGGGGGGGGGGTTACTGGGGTGTCGTGCGCTCTGTGCGAGGGTATTGGGGTTTCGGAGGCTCTGTGCGGGGGGGGGGTACTGGGGTGTCAGAGGCTGTGTGGGGGGGGGTATTTGGGTGCCGTGCGCTCTGGGCGGGGGGTATTGGGGTGTCGAAGGCTCTGTGCGGGGGGGGGGGTATTGGGGTGTCGGAGGCTCTGTGCGGGGGGGGGGGTATTGGGGTGTCGGAGGCTCTGTGCGGGGGGGGGGGGTATTGGGGTGTCGGAGGCTCTGTGCGGGCGGGTATTGGGGTGTCGGAGGCTCTGTGCGGGGGTTATTGGGGTGTCTGAGGCTCTGTGCGGGGGGGGGGAATTGGGGTGTCGGAGGCTCTATGCGGGGGTTCGTGGGGTGTCGTGCGCTCTGTGTGGTGGGTATTGGGGTGTCGGAAGGTCTTTGCAGGGGGGGGGCGGCATTTGGGTCTCCGAGGCTCTGTGTGGTGGAGGGGGGATATTGGGGTCTCGGAGGCTCTGTGCGGAGGGGGGGATATTGGGGTCTCGGAGGCTCTGTGCGGGGGGGGGGGTATTGGGGTCTCGGAGGCTCTGTGAGGGGGGGTATTGGGGTCTCGGAGGCTCTGTGCGGGGGGGGGGGGTATTGGGGTCTCGGAGGCTCTGTGCGGGGGGGTATTGGGGTCTCGAAGGCTCTGTGCGGGGGGGGTATTGGGGTCTCGGAGGCTCTGTGCGGGGAGGGGTATGGGGGTCTCGGAGGCTCTGTGCGGGGGGGGGGGGTATTGGGGTCTCGGATGCTCTGTGCGGGGGGGGGGTATGGGGGTCTCGGAGGCTCTGTGCGGGGGGGGGGGGTATTGGGGTCTCGGATGCTCTGTGAGGGGGGGTATGGGGGTCTCGGAGGCTCTGTGCAGGGGGGGGGTATGGGGGTCTCGGAGGCTCTGTGCAGGGGGGGGGTATTGGGGTCTCGGATGCTCTGTGAGGGGGGGGTATTGGGGTCTCGGAGGCTCTGTGAGGGGGGGGTATTGGGGTCTCGGAGGCTCTGTGAGGGGGGGGTATTGGGGTCTCGGAGGCTCTGTGAGGGGGGGGTATTGGGGTCTCGGATGCTCTGTGCGGGGGGGGGGTATTGGGGTCTCGGAGGCTGTGCGGGGGGGGGGTATTGGGGTCTCGGAGGCTCTGTGCGAGGGGGGGGGGTATTGGGGTCTCGGAGGCTCTGTGCGGGGGGGGGGTATTGGGGTCTCGGATGCTCTGTGCGGGGGGGGGTATTGGGGTCTCGGATGCTCTGTGAGGGGGGGGTATTGGGGTCTCGGAGGCTCTGTGAGGGGGGGGGTATTGGGGTCTCGGAGGCTCTGTGCGGGGGGGGGGTATTGGGGTCTCGGAGGCTCTGTGAGGGGGGGGCATTGGGGTCTCGGAGGCTCTGTGAGGGGGGGTATTGGGGTCTCGGATGCTCTGTGCAGGGGGGGGGGTATTGGGGTGTCCTCTCTGTAGTATTGGTGTTGGCTGCCTAGTATTGGGGGGTCTGTACACGGGGGGGGGTATTGGGGTCTCGGAGGCTCTGTGCGGGGGGGGTATTGGGGTCTCGGAGGCTCTGTGCGGGGGGGGTATTGGGGTCTCGGAGGCTCTGTGCGGGGGGGGGGTATGGGGATCTCGGATGCTCTGTGCGGGGGGGGTATTGGGGTCTCGGATTCTCTGTGCGGGGGGGGGGTATTGGGGTCTCGGAGGCTCTGTGCGGGGGGGGTATTGGGGTCTCGGAGGCTCTGTGCGGGGGGGGTATTGGGGTCTCAGATGCTCTGTGAGGGGGGGTAATGGGGTCTCGGAGGCTCTGTGCGGGGGGGGGGTGTATTGGGGTCTTGGATGCTCTGTGAGGGGGGGGGGTATTGGGGTCTCGGAGGCTCTGTGCGGGGGGGGGGTATTGGGGTCTCGGAGGCTCTGTGCGGGGGGGGTATTGGGGTCTCGGATGCTCTGTGCGGGGGGGGTATTGGGGTCTCGGAGGCTCTGTGCGGGGGGGGTATTGGGGTCTCGGAGGCTCTGTGCGGGGGGCGGTATTAGGGTCTCGGAGTCTCTGTGCGGGGGGGGGGTATGGGGGTGTCCTCTCTGTAGTATTGGTGTTGGCTGCCTAGTATTGGGGGGTCTGTACACGGGGGGGGGTATTGGGGTCTCGGAGGCTCTGTGCGGGGGGGTATTGGGGTCTCGGAGGCTCTGTGCGGGGGGGTATTGGGGTCTCGGATGCTCTGTGCGGGGGGGGGTATGGGGGTGTCCTCTCTGTAGTATTGGTGTTGGCTGCCTAGTATTGGGGGGTCTGTACACGGGGGGGGTATTGGGGTCTCGGAGGCTCTGTGCGGGGGGGGGGGGTATGGGGGTGACCTCTCTGTAGTATTGGTGTTGGCTGCCTAGTATTGGGGGGTCTGTACACGGGGGGGGGGGTATTGGGGTCTCGGAGGCTCTGTGCGGGGGGGTATTGGGGTCTCGGAGGCTCTGTGCGGGGGGGTATTGGGGTCTCGGATGCTCTGTGCGGGGGGGGGGGGGTATGGGGGTGACCTCTCTGTAGTATTGGTGTTGGCTGCCTAGTATTGGGGGGTCTGTACACGGGGGGGGGGGTATTGGGGTCTCGGAGGCTCTGTGCGGGGGGGTATTGGGGTCTCGGAGGCTCTGTGCGGGGGGGGGTATGGGGGTGTCCTCTCTGTAGTATTGGTGTTGGCTGCCTAGTATTGGGGGGTCTGTACACGGGGGGGGGGCAGGTATATATCAGTATATACACCTGTAGTCTGGTAAGCATACTATACATGGTAGGTAGGTGGGGTGTATATGGAAAGTAGGCGGGGGTATACAGGGGGTTGGTGGGTGGGTAGGCGGGGGTACATCAGGTAGGTAGTCAGGGGTACAGCTGGTAGGTGGGCAGCACAGTGGCTGAGTGGTCAGCACTTCCCCCTGGCAGTACTCGGGTTGTTGGTTTGAATCCCAGCCACGGCACCACCTGCCTGGAGTTTGCATGTTCTCCCTGTGCCTGTGTGGGTTTCCTCCGGGTAGATTGTACGCTCCTCGGGGGCGGGGCCTGATGTGAATGTAGAATATATATGTAAAGTGCGGAGTACATTGAGGGCGATATAGAAGGACTGGAAATAAATAGGTGGGGGTACAGCGGGTAGGTAGTTGGGGGTACAGCGGGTAGGTAGTTGGGGGTACGGTAGTTAGTCGGAGGTTCATCAGGTAGGTAGGTAGTCGGGGGTACGGTAGGTAGTTGGGGCACATCAGGTAGGTGGGTAGTCGGGGGGTACGGTAGGTAGTTGGGGTACATCAGGTAGGTGGGTAGTCGGGGGGTACGGTAGGTAGTTGGGGTACATCAGGTAGGTGGGTAGTCGGGGGGTACGGTAGGTAGTTGGGGTACATCAGGTGGGTGGGTAGTCGGGGGGTACGGTAGGTAGTTGGGGTACATCAGGTGGGTGGGTAGTCGGGGGGTACGGTAGGTAGTTGGGGGTACATCAGGTGGGTGGGTAGTTGGGGGTACGGTAGGTAGTTGGGGTACATCAGGTGGGTGGGTAGTTGGGGGTACGGTAGGTAGTTGGGGTACATCAGGTGGGTGGGTAGTCGGGGGTACGGTAGGTAGTTGGGGTACATCAGGTGGGTGGGTAGTCGGGGGGTACGGTAGGTAGTTGGGGTACATCAGGTGGGTGGGTAGTCGGGGGGTACGGTAGGTAGTTGGGGTACATCAGGTGGGTGGGTAGTCGGGGGGTACGGTGGGTAGTTGGGGGTACATCAGGTGGGTGGGTAGTCGGGGGTACGGTGGGTAGTTGGGGTACATCAGGTGGGTGGGTAGTCGGGGTACGGTGGGTAGTTGGGGTACATCAGGTGGGTGGGTAGTCGGGGTACGGTGGGTAGTTGGGGTACATCAGGTGGGTGGGTAGTTGGGGGTACGGTAGGTAGTTGGGGTACATCAGGTGGGTGGGTAGTCGGGGGTACGGTAGGTAGTTGGGGTACATCAGGTGGGTGGGTAGTCGGGGGTACGGTAGGTAGTTGGGGTACATCAGGTGGGTGGGTAGTCGGGGGTACGGTAGGTAGTTGGGGTACATCAGGTGGGTGGGTAGTCGGGGGGTACGGTGGGTAGTTGGGGGTACATCAGGTGGGTGGGTAGTCGGGGGGTACGGTGGGTAGTTGGGGGTACATCAGGTGGGTGGGTAGTCGGGGGGTACGGTGGGTAGTTGGGGGTACATCAGGTGGGTGGGTAGTCGGGGGTACGGTGGGTAGTTGGGGTACATCAGGTGGGTGGGTAGTCGGGGGTACGGTGGGTAGTTGGGGTACATCAGGTGGGTGGGTAGTCGGGGGTACGGTGGGTAGTTGGGGTACATCAGGTGGGTGGGTAGTCGGGGTACGGTGGGTAGTTGGGGTACATCAGGTGGGTGGGTAGTCGGGGTACGGTGGGTAGTTGGGGTACATCAGGTGGGTGGGTAGTCGGGGTATGGTGGGTAGTCGGGGTACATCAGGTAGGTAGTCGGGGTACATCAGGTAGGTGGGTAGTCGGGGTACATCAGGTAGGTAGTTGGGGTACATCCCGCGTGTGTCGGCCCCCCTTCCTTTGTTGGCGGGGGATGGGGGGATGCGGAGCGGCTTTGTTGGGTGTCGGAGGTCTGCAGCGCTCCCCATTATCCTCCAGCTTGTGGTTGTCGGAGGGGAGGGGGGGGAGGGGGGTGAATACATCTCATTGTATATACTATATACTCCGTCCCGGGTCCTAGGGGGGGGGGGGGAGGGGGAGGGGGGGGAGGGGTGCGTTGCTGATGGTTTTCATTCTAGCTGTCAGGCTCTGTGCCGTGTTCATGTCGGGGGATGTGCCGTGTTCATGTCGGGGATGTGCCGTGTTCATGTCGGGGGATGTGCCGTGTTCATGTCGGGGGATGTGCCGGTGATCAAGGATGGCTGGATTGTCAGCTCTGCGGGTCCCGGCACTGCCAGCTGGGGTGGAACTACAAGTCCCAGCATGTCCCAGGCCGGGGGGGGGGAAGGGGGAGGAGCTGGCGGTGAGCTCTGGGCTGCGATCTTCTCTTTGTCAGGAAAAGATTCCCATTGTCAGCGTGTAATCCCCCGACAAAGAGGAGCCAATCCCCCCCACCGCCTGCCGAGGGGGGAGGGGAGCAGCATCGCCAATATATACATTGCCCCCTATATGTGTGACCCGGGGGGGTGCGAGGTGTCACCTCATTACCACTTTACCGCGCGGGATGCCGCCAGGGCCGGGCCCTGGACCGCGCGGGATGCCGCCAGGGCCGGGCCCTGGACCGCGCGGGATGCCGCCAGGGCCGGGCCCTGGACCGCGCGGGATGCCGCCAGGGCCGGGCCCTGGACCGCGCGGGATGCCGCCAGGGCCGGGCCCTGGACCGCGCGGGATGCCGCCAGGGCCGGGCCCTGGACCGCGCGGGATGCCGCCAGGGCCGGGCCCTGGACCGCGCGGGATGCCGCCAGGGCCGGGCCCTGGACCGCGCGGGATGCCGCCAGGGCCGGGCCCTGGACCGCGCGGGATGCCGCCAGGGCCGGGCCCTGGACCGCGCGGGATGCCGCCAGGGCCGGGCCCTGGACCGCGCGGGATGCCGCCAGGGCCGGGCCCTGGACCGCGCGGGATGCCGCGAATCCCCCCCCACATTCTACAGACCACTTCCTCTATCCTACAGTGGAGAGGGTGGGAATGGTGTGTCCTGGTGAGCAGCTGCCAGGGCTGGAATGCGTCGGTCAGTGGTGGGCGGGACCAGAATGTGTCGGTGGGCGGGGCTGAAATGCGGTGGTGGGCGTTGCTGCAATGCGTCGGTCAGCAGCAGGTGGGGCTGGGATTGGAGGATAGGTTGGGGTCACATTCAGAGATGGTGGACTCTGGAGGGTGACAGGAGGCGGTGCACTGAGCACTGGCTCCGCCCTGTAATATGGTGCTGTGATGGGGGGTGTGCCCGTCCTGTGTGTGCTGTTGTGGGGGTGGGCACTCCTGATTCAGTGCAGTGTGACCCCAGGACCCCCAGCATGTGAAGGGGGTGGGGTTTATTCTGGACTGTTGTCCAGACCTCCATCTCTCATGGCTGGTATGGCTCCTCTGGGGCCGGGCAAAAGGATTCTGGGAAATGGCCACTTTTCTGGGGGGAGGAGGGTTAGAAAGGAACATTGAAGGGCCCCTCCACCAGAAACCGGTATTTCATTGGCTAACAGAGTTCACCCCCCCCCCAGACTGTGACTCCCGTATCCGGACGTTTCTTCTCCCCGGATCCTCATCCTCCCGTATCCGGACGTTTCTTCTCCTCATCCTCCCGTATCCGGACGTTTCTTCTCCTCATCCTCCCGTATCCGGACGTTTCTTCTCCTCATCCTCCCGTATCCGGACGTTTCTTCTCCTCATCCTCCCGTATCCGGACGTTTCTTCTCCTCATCCTCCCGTATCCGGACGTTTCTTCTCCTCATCCTCCCGTATCCGGACGTTTCTTCTCCTCATCTTCCCGTATCCGGACGTTTCTTCTCCTCATCCTCCCGTATCCGGACGTTTCTTCTCCTCATCCTCCCGTATCCGGACGTTTCTTCTCCTCATCTTCCCGTATCCGGACGTTTCTTCTCCTCATCCTCCCGTATCCGGACGTTTCTTCTCCTCATCCTCCCGTATCCGGACGTTTCTTCTCCTCATCCTCCCGTATCCGGACGTTTCTTCTCCTCATCCTCCCGTATCCGGACGTTTCTTCTCCTCATCCTCCCGTATCCGGACGTTTCTTCTCCTCATCCTCCCGTATCCGGACGTCTCTTCTCCTCATCCTCCCGTATCCGGACGTCTCTTCTCCTCATCCTCCCGTATCCGGACGTTTCTTCTCCTCATCCTCCCGTATCCGGACGTTTCTTCTCCTCATCCTCCCGTATCCGGACGTCTCTTCTCCTCATCCTCCCGTATCCGGACGTTTCTTCTCCTCATCCTCCCGTATCCGGACGTTTCTTCTCCTCATCCCCCCGTATCCGGACGTCTCTTCTCCTCATCCTCCCGTATCCGGACGTCTCTTCTCCCCGGATCCTCATCCTCCCGTATCCGGACGTTTCTTCTCCTCATCCTCCCGTATCCGGACGTTTCTTCTCCTCATCCTCCCGTATCCGGACGTTTCTTCTCCTCATCCTCCCGTATCCGGACGTTTCTTCTCCTCATCCTCCCGTATCCGGACGTTTCTTCTCCTCATCCTCCCGTATCCGGACGTTTCTTCTCCTCATCCTCCCGTATCCGGACGTTTCTTCTCCTCATCCTCCCGTATCCGGACGTTTCTTCTCCTCATCCTCCCGTATCCGGACGTTTCTTCTCCTCATCCTCCCGTATCCGGACGTTTCTTCTCCTCATCCTCCCGTATCCGGACGTTTCTTCTCCTCATCCTCCCGTATCCGGACGTTTCTTCTCCTCATCCTCCCGTATCCGGACGTCTCTTCTCCTCATCCTCCCGTATCCGGACGTCTCTTCTCCTCATCCTCCCGTATCCGGACGTCTCTTCTCCTCATCCTCCCGTATCCGGACGTTTCTTCTCCTCATCCTCCCGTATCCGGACGTTTCTTCTCCTCATCCTCCCGTATCCGGACGTTTCTTCTCCTCATCCTCCCGTATCCGGACGTTTCTTCTCCTCATCCTCCCGTATCCGGACGTTTCTTCTCCTCATCCTCCCGTATCCGGACGTTTCTTCTCCTCATCCTCCCGTATCCGGACGTTTCTTCTCCTCATCCTCCCGTATCCGGACGTTTCTTCTCCTCATCCTCCCGTATCCGGACGTTTCTTCTCCTCATCCTCCCGTATCCGGACGTTTCTTCTCCTCATCCTCCCGTATCCGGACGTTTCTTCTCCTCATCCTCCCGTATCCGGACGTTTCTTCTCCTCATCCTCCCGTATCCGGACGTTTCTTCTCCTCATCCTCCCGTATCCGGACGTTTCTTCTCCTCATCCTCCCGTATCCGGACGTTTCTTCTCCTCATCTTCCCGTATCCGGACGTTTCTTCTCCTCATCCTCCCGTATCCGGACGTTTCTTCTCCTCATCCTCCCGTATCCGGACGTTTCTTCTCCTCATCCTCCCGTATCCGGACGGTTCTTCTCCTCATCCTCCCGTATCCGGACGTTTCTTCTCCTCATCCTCCCCGTATCCGGACGTTTCTTCTCCTCATCCTCCCCGTATCCGGACGTTTCTTCTCCTCATCCTCCCGTATCCGGACGGTTCTTCTCCTCATCCTCCCGTATCCGGACGTTTCTTCTCCCCGGATCCTCATCCTCCCGTATCCGGACGTTTTTTCTCCCCGGATCCTCCCGTATCCGGACGTTTCTTCTCCTCATCCTCCCGTATCCGGACGTTTCTTCTCCTCATCCTCCCGTATCCGGACGTTTCTTCTCCCCGGATCCTCATCCTCCCGTATCCGGACGTTTCTTCTCCTCATCCTCCCGTATCCGGACGTTTCTTCTCCTCATCCTCCCGTATCCGGACGTTTCTTCTCCTCATCCTCCCGTATCCGGACGTTTCTTCTCCTCATCCTCCCGTATCCGGACGTTTCTTCTCCTCATCCTCCCGTATCCGGACGTTTCTTCTCCTCATCCTCCCGTATCCGGACGTTTCTTCTCCTCATCCTCCCGTATCCGGACGTTTCTTCTCCTCATCCTCCCGTATCCGGACGTCTCTTCTCCTCATCCTCCCGTATCCGGACGTCTCTTCTCCTCATCCTCCCGTATCCGGACGTTTCTTCTCCTCATCCTCCCGTATCCGGACGTTTCTTCTCCTCATCCTCCCGTATCCGGACGTCTCTTCTCCTCATCCTCCCGTATCCGGACGTTTCTTCTCCTCATCCTCCCGTATCCGGACGTTTCTTCTCCTCATCCCCCCGTATCCGGACGTCTCTTCTCCTCATCCTCCCGTATCCGGACGTCTCTTCTCCCCGGATCCTCATCCTCCCGTATCCGGACGTTTCTTCTCCTCATCCTCCCGTATCCGGACGTTTCTTCTCCTCATCCTCCCGTATCCGGACGTTTCTTCTCCTCATCCTCCCGTATCCGGACGTTTCTTCTCCTCATCCTCCCGTATCCGGACGTTTCTTCTCCTCATCCTCCCGTATCCGGACGTTTCTTCTCCTCATCCTCCCGTATCCGGACGTTTCTTCTCCTCATCCTCCCGTATCCGGACGTTTCTTCTCCTCATCCTCCCGTATCCGGACGTTTCTTCTCCTCATCCTCCCGTATCCGGACGTTTCTTCTCCTCATCCTCCCGTATCCGGACGTTTCTTCTCCTCATCCTCCCGTATCCGGACGTTTCTTCTCCTCATCCTCCCGTATCCGGACGTTTCTTCTCCTCATCCTCCCGTATCCGGACGTCTCTTCTCCTCATCCTCCCGTATCCGGACGTCTCTTCTCCTCATCCTCCCGTATCCGGACGTCTCTTCTCCTCATCCTCCCGTATCCGGACGTCTCTTCTCCTCATCCTCCCGTATCCGGACGTCTCTTCTCCTCATCCTCCCGTATCCGGACGTCTCTTCTCCTCATCCTCCCGTATCCGGACGTCTCTTCTCCTCATCCTCCCGTATCCGGACGTTTCTTCTCCTCATCCTCCCGTATCCGGACGTTTCTTCTCCTCATCCTCCCGTATCCGGACGTTTCTTCTCCTCATCCTCCCGTATCCGGACGTTTCTTCTCCTCATCCTCCCGTATCCGGACGTTTCTTCTCCTCATCCTCCCGTATCCGGACGTTTCTTCTCTTCATCCTCCCGTATCCGGACGTTTCTTCTCCTCATCCTCCCGTATCCGGACGTTTCTTCTCCTCATCCTCCCGTATCCGGACGTTTCTTCTCCTCATCCTCCCGTATCCGGACGTTTCTTCTCCTCATCCTCCCGTATCCGGACGTTTCTTCTCCTCATCCTCCCGTATCCGGACGTTTCTTCTCCTCATCCTCCCGTATCCGGACGTTTCTTCTCCTCATCCTCCCGTATCCGGACGTTTCTTCTCCTCATCCTCCCGTATCCGGACGTTTCTTCTCCTCATCCTCCCGTATCCGGACGTTTCTTCTCCTCATCCTCCCGTATCCGGACGTTTCTTCTCCTCATCTTCCCGTATCCGGACGTTTCTTCTCCTCATCCTCCCGTATCCGGACGTTTCTTCTCCTCATCCTCCCGTATCCGGACGTTTCTTCTCCTCATCCTCCCGTATCCGGACGTTTCTTCTCCTCATCCTCCCGTATCCGGACGTTTCTTCTCCTCATCCTCCCGTATCCGGACGTTTCTTCTCCTCATCCTCCCCGTATCCGGACGTTTCTTCTCCTCATCCTCCCCGTATCCGGACGTTTCTTCTCCTCATCCTCCCGTATCCGGACGGTTCTTCTCCTCATCCTCCCGTATCCGGACGTTTCTTCTCCCCGGATCCTCATCCTCCCGTATCCGGACGTTTCTTCTCCCCGGATCCTCCCGTATCCGGACGTTTCTTCTCCTCATCCTCCCGTATCCGGACGTTTCTTCTCCTCATCCTCCCGTATCCGGACGTTTCTTCTCCCCGGATCCTCCCGTATCCGGACGTTTCTTCTCCTCATCCTCCCGTATCCGGACGTTTCTTCTCCTCATCCTCCCGTATCCGGACGTTTCTTCTCCTCATCCTCCCGTATCCGGACGTTTCTTCTCCTCATCCTCCCGTATCCGGACGTTTCTTCTCCTCATCCTCCCGTATCCGGACGTTTCTTCTCCTCATCCTCCCGTATCCGGACGTTTCTTCTCCTCATCCTCCCGTATCCGGACGTTTCTTCTCCTCATCCTCCCGTATCCGGACGTTTCTTCTCCTCATCCTCCCGTATCCGGACGTTTCTTCTCCTCATCCTCCCGTATCCGGACGTTTCTTCTCCTCATCCTGCCGTATCCGGACGTTTCTTCTCCTCATCCTCCCGTATCCGGACGTTTCTTCTCCTCATCCTCCCGTATCCGGACGTTTCTTCTCCTCATCCTCCCGTATCCGGACGTTTCTTCTCCTCATCCTCCCGTATCCGGACGGTTCTTCTCCTCATCCTCCCGTATCCGGACGGTTCTTCTCCTCATCCTCCCGTATCCGGACGTTTCTTCTCCCCGGATCCTCATCCTCCCGTATCCGGACGTTTTTTCTCCCCGGATCCTCCCGTATCCGGACGTTTCTTCTCCCCATCCTCCCGTATCCGGACGTTTCTTCTCCCCGGATCCTCATCCTCCCGTATCCGGACGTTTCTTCTCCTCGGCCTCTGATGGGTGTTCTCTGTTCCTCCTCATGGAGCCTCTGTCACAGGAAGTGATGAGAAATCTCTAAGGGGGACATTGCATTCAGCCTGTATCCATCCGTGGCGGGCGGGTTGTGGCCAGGTATACATGTGGTCATCACATGGAGAGGTAGGTAGGTAGCTGTCTGGTGGCGGGTTGCGGCCAGGTATAGATGTGGTCATCACATGGAGAGGTAGGTAGGTAGCCGTCTGGTGGCGGGTTGTGGCCAGGTATAGATGTGGTCATCACATGGAGAGGTAGGTAGCCGCCTGGTGGTGGGTTGTGGCCACGTACAGATGTGGTCATCACATGGAGAGGTAGGTAGGTAGCCGTGTGGGGGTGGGTTAATAATAGAGGACCCCCCTATAATAGAGGACCCCCCCTATAATAGAGGACCCCCCCTATACACCCCCCATAATAGAGGACCCCCTATACACCCCCCATAATAGAGGACCCCCTATACACCCCCTGTAGGGCAGTATTGGGGTGTAGAGTCTGGGGGGGGTGTTCTCGGGGGGGGGGGGGTTTGGGGGATCAATGATTATACTTTTTCCGGCGCAATAACACGGCGTGCAGTTAGAGAGTCGCAGGGAAGTGTTTCCTCCTCCCCCTTCCTCGCTGAGCGCGGTCCTATGTCTGCGCCAGATTTATACCGCCCACAAACAGCCAGATATTCTGCCGCTGTAGCGGGGGGGGGGCCAGGTCTCGGGGGGTGGATTGCATTCGTATTTGATGTGGCTGATCACCCCTCTGTACATCGTGCCCCCTCTGTACATCGCGCCCCCTCTGTACATCGCGGTGGAATGGCGTTGGGCGTGGAATGGCGTTGGGCGCAGAATTGGCGGTGGAATGGCGTTGGGCGTAGAATTGGTGGTGGAATGGCGTTGGTGTAGAATTGGCGGTGGAATGGCGTTGGTGTAGAATTGGTGGTGGAATGGCGTTGGGCGTAGAATTGGCGGTGGAATGGCGTTGGTGTAGAATTGGTGGTGGAAGGGCGTTGGGCGTGGAATGGCGTTGGGCGTAGAATTGGCGGTGGAATGGCGTTGGGCGTAGAATTGGCGGTGGAATGGCGTTGGTGTAGAATTGGTGGTGGAATGGCGTTTGGCGTAGAATTGGCGGTGGAACGGCGTTGGTGTACAATTGGCGGTGGAATGGCGTTGGTGTAGAATTGGTGGTGGAATGGCGTTGGGCGTAGAATTGGCGGTGGAATGGCGTTGGTGTAGAATTGGCGGTGAAATGGCGTTGGGCGTAGCATGGCGGTGGAATGGCGTTGGGCGTAGCATGGCGGTGGAATGGCGTTGGGCATAGAATTGGCGGTGGAATGGCGTTGGTGTAGAATTGGCGGTGAAATGGCGTTGGGCGTAGCATGGCGGTGGAATGGCGTTGGGCGTAGCATGGCGGTGGAATGGCGTTGGGCGTAGAATTGGCGGTGGAATGGCGTTGGTGTAGAATTGGTGGTGGAATGGCGTTTGGCGTAGAATTGGCGGTGGAATGGCGTTGGTGTACAATTGGCGGTGGAATGGCGTTGGTGTAGAATTGGTGGTGGAATGGCGTTGGGCGTAGAATTGGCGGTGGAATGGCGTTGGTGTAGAATTGGCGGTGAAATGGCGTTGGGCGTAGCATGGCGGTGGAATGGCGTTGGGCGTAGCATGGCGGTGGAATGGCGTTGGGCGTAGCATGGCGGTGGAATGGCGTTGGGCATAGAATTGGCGGTGGAATGGCGTTGGTGTAGAATTGGCGGTGAAATGGCGTTGGGCGTAGCATGGCGGTGGAATGGCGTTGGGCGTAGCATGGCGGTGGAATGGCGTTGGGCGTAGAGGGGTGCGGAGGGGGGGGCGGAGGAGTGCATAGAAATACACATCCGGGAG
Source organism: Staurois parvus (assembly GCF_062004578.1). Lineage (NCBI taxonomy): Eukaryota > Metazoa > Chordata > Amphibia > Anura > Ranidae > Staurois > Staurois parvus. The sequence continues at coordinate 16,324 of NW_028321549.1, read as the reverse complement.
GTGGAGCAGCAGCTGCGGGTTAGGTGGGCTCTCGGCGATTGGGGGCCCCGGGCCTGACAACTATTATCACATCGAGGGCCACTCCTTTATGGGCCACTTGTGAGGGGAGAACATTCCGGTTTCCTCCTCACCACCCCCGTGCGTTGTGGAATGTTCCATGATGACCGTGTCTAGTTCCAGCTTCAGAACACCGAGTGACTCCTCCAGGGAGAGGGGCCACATGTCCTCCTACCCACAATCCTCTGGTCCTACTGAGCCCCCAGACTTGGACCTTACCCTGGATGATGTTCTGTAGAACATGGGGCCACCCTGGCAGAACATACCGGAAATGTACCATGTCCTCTCCTCCACCGTGAGACTGAGGTTGTGTCACCCATGAGGGGCCCCAGGATATGGCAGGCGGGCCCCTCCACGGGGGACCATTGTTGGCTTTGAGGATTCTCTCCATCTTCTCCCCTGTACAATGATGGTGGAACGTGGCAGACGTGTGGTGGGCGCCATCACCTACCTCCTCAGAGAATCCGAGCCCCTGGCTGTCCCTGAGCCAGGACAAGTATGGGGCCCCGACCTATAGAATTGCTCCTGCGCCTTCCCTGGCTGTAGTGAAGCCAGAGGATCGGCATGGAGAGCTCAGTAATGGTGGCCGCCGTATTCCAACCACTTCCTTGTTCTGTGTTGGGGGGATCAGAGCTTTGTAGGGTCACCACATACTTCCTCAGATACAGCAACCAATCGGATCTGTCTGTTCTGGGGCCCATGTGTGGAAGGTGGGTTCTGATTGGTTGATGCGGTTTGCCCATCTCATTGCAGCAGTCTGTGAACAATGTGATTGGCTGCTGAGGACAAGTCCTCTGTGGTGGAACTCCGGACTTCACGTTGTCCACATCCAGAGCCACATCACTGCCAGGACTCGGGATTGGGATGCCGTGAGGCGGAGCACGTCTGTCCTACAGCAGCCAATCACAACTCTCATGGAGTCTCTAGTCTGCAGGTGACAGATGAGACCGGCCCTCTGATTGGTGGCCCCGGCTGGTCTCCAGGAAACGATCGGTGAGGAGAGAATTCACTGATAAATATTCTGCAGACGTGATCATTGATCTGCCGCGCCGCCTGTGACCGTGTGCTGAGATGAACCCCCCGTGTACCGCCTTCTGGTATACCGTACTCCATACGTGACCGCCCTGTGCTCCATACGTGACCGTGTGCTGAGATGAACCCCCCGTGTACCGCCTTCTGGTATACCGTACTCCATACGTGACCGCCCTGTGCTCCATACGTGACCGTGTGCTGAGATGAACCCCCCGTGTACCGCCTTCTGGTATACCGTACTCCATACGTGACCGCCCTGTGCTCCATACGTGACCGTGTGCTGAGATGAACCCCCCGTGTACCGCCTTCTGGTATACCGTACTCCATACGTGACAGCCCTGTGCTCCATACGTGACCGTGTGCTGAGATGAACCCCCCGTGCACCGCCTTCTGGTATACCGTACTCCATACGTGACCGCCCTGTGCTCCATACGTGACCGTGTGCTGAGATGAACCCCCCGTGTACCGCCTTCTGGTATACCGTACTCCATACGTGACCGCCCTGTGCTCCATACGTGACCGTGTGCTGAGATGAACCCCCCGTGTACCGCCTTCTGGTATACTGTACTCCATACGTGACCGCCCTGTGCTCCATACGTGACCGTGTGCTGAGATGAACCCCCCGTGTACCGCCTTCTGGTATACCGTACTCCATATGTGACCGCCCTGTGCTCCATACGTGACCGTGTGCTGAGATGAACCCCCCGTGTACCGCCTTCTGGTATACCGTACTCCATATGTGACCGCCCTGTGCTCCATACGTGACCGTGTGCTGAGATGAACCCCCCGTGTACCGCCTTCTGGTATACCGTACTCCATACGTGACCGCCCTGTGCTCCATACGTGACCGTGTGCTGAGATGAACCCCCCGTGTACCGCCTTCTGGTATACCGTACTCCATACGTGACCGCCCTGTGCTCCATACGTGACCGTGTGCTGAGATGAACCCCCCGTGTACCGCCTTCTGGTATACCGTACTCCATACGTGACCGCCCTGTGCTCCATACGTGACCGTGTGCTGAGATGAACCCCCCGTGTACCGCCTTCTGGTATACCGTACTCCATACGTGACCGTGTGCTGAGATGAACCCCCCGTGTACCGCCTTCTGGTATACCGTACTCCATACGTGACCACCCTGTGCTCCATACGTGACCGCCCTGTGCTCCATACGTGACCGCCCTGTGCTCCATACGTGACCGCCCTGTGCTCCATACGTGACCGCCCTGTGCTTCATACGTGACCGTCTGCTGAGATGAACCCCCATGTACCGCCTTCTGGTATACCGTACTCCATACGTGACCGCCCTGTGCTCCATACGTGACCGCCCTGTGCTCCATACGTGACCGCCCTGTGCTCCATACGTGACCACCCTGTACTCCATACGTGACCGTCTGCTGAGATGAACCCCCCGTGTACCGCCTTCTGGTATACCGTACTCCATACGTGACCGCCCTGTGCTGCATACGTGACCGCCCTGTGCTCCATACGTGACCGCCCTGTGCTCCATACGTGACCGCCTGCTGAGATGAACCCCCGTGTACCGCCTTCTGGTATACCGTACTCCATACGTGACCGCCCTGTGCTCCATACGTGACCGCCCTGTGCTCCATACGTGACCGCCCTGTGCTCCATACGTGACCGCCCTGTGCTCCATACGTGACCACCCTGTACTCCATACGTGACCGTCTGCTGAGATGAACCCCCGTGTACCGCCTTCTGGTATACCGTACTCCATACGTGACCACCCTGTGCTCCATACGTGACTGCCCTGTGCTCCATACGTGACCACCCTGTGCTCCATACGTGACCGCCCTGTGCTTCATACGTGACCGCCCTGTGCTCCATACGTGACCACCCTGTGCTCCATACGTGACCGCCCTGTGCTCCATACGTGACCGTCTGCTGAGATGAACCCCCGTGTACCGCCTTCTGGTATACCGTACTCCATACGTGACCGCCCTGTGCTCCATACGTGACCACCCTGTGCTCCATACGTGACCGCCCTGTGCTCCATACGTGACCACCCTGTACTCCATACGTGACCACCTGCTGAGATGAACCCCCGTGTACCGCCTTCTGGTATACCGTACTCCATACGTGACCGCCCTGTGCTCCATACGTGACCGCCCTGTGCTCCATACGTGACCGCCCTGTGCTCCATACGTGACCGCCTGCTGAGATGAACCCCCATGTACCGCCTTCTGGTATACCGTACTCCATACGTGACCGCCCTGTGCTCCATACGTGACCGCCCTGTGCTCCATACGTGACCGCCCTGTGCTCCATACGTGACCGCCCTGTGCTCCATACGTGACCACCCTGTACTCCATACGTGACCGTCTGCTGAGATGAACCCCCGTGTACCGCCTTCTGGTATACCGTACTCCATACGTGACCACCCTGTGCTCCATACGTGACTGCCCTGTGCTCCATACGTGACCACCCTGTGCTCCATACGTGACCGCCCTGTGCTCCATACGTGACCACCCTGTGCTTCATACGTGACCGCCCTGTGCTCCATACGTGACCACCCTGTGCTCCATACGTGACCGCCCTGTACTCCATACGTGACCGTCTGCTGAGATGAACCCCCGTGTACCGCCTTCTGGTATACCGTACTCCATACGTGACCGCCCTGTGCTCTACACATCTCCATACATGTCAGTATAGTGGAAACTATGCATGCTGCTCTCAGGATCGGTCCGTCACACACCCAGCAGGAGGCCCTCGGGGGATCGGCACGGGGTGGCCCTCGGGGGATCGGCACGGGGTGGCCCTCGGGGGATCGGCACGGGGTGGCCCTTCGGGGGATCGGCACGGGGTGGCCCTCGGGGGATCGGCACGGGGTGGCCCCTCGGGGGTCGGCGCGGCACGTCGTGCGGAGTGGCCCTCGGGGGATCGGCACGGGGTGGCCCCTCGGGGGTCGGCGCGCCACGTCGTGCGGGGTGGCCCTCGGGGGATCGGCACGGGGTGGCCCTTCGGGGGATCGGCACGGGGTGGCCCTCGGGGGATCGGCACGGGGTGGCCCCTCGGGGGTCGGCGCGGCACGTCGTGCGGGGTGGCCCTCGGGGGATCGGCACGGGGTGGCCCCTCGGGGGTCGGCGCGGCACATCGTGCGGGGTGGCCCTCGGGGGATCGGCACGGGGTGGCCCCTCGGGGGTCGGCGCGGCACATCGTGCGGGGTGGCCCTCGGGGGATCGGCACGGGGTGGCCCTTCGGGGGTCGGCGCGGCACATCGTGCGGGGTGGCCCTCGGGGGATCGGCACGGGGTGGCCCCTCGGGGGTCGGCGCGGCACATCGTGCGGGGTGGCCCTCGGGGGATCGGCACGGGGTGGCCCTTCGGGGGTCGGCGCGGCACATCGTGCGGGGTGGCCCTCGGGGGATCGGCACGGGGTGGCCCTTCGGGGGTCGGCGCGGCACATCGTGCGGGGTGGCCCTCGGGGGATCGGCACGGGGTGGCCCCTTGGGGGTCGGCGCGGCACATCGTGCGGGGTGGCCCTCGGGGGATCGGCACGGGGTGGCCCTTCGGGGGTCGGCGCGGCACATCGTGCGGGGTGGCCCTCGGGGTCCGTCCGGCTCAGTGCTGGAGGTGGAAGAGGAGGGAATGTGCATCTTGTGGCTCCCCCTCCCCCTCACTCATTACGTTGATCAATGTATTGATTGATTTGTGTAGATGATTATGGCACACAGTCCCCTCCCCCGTTCAGTCTGGATCATTACACAGCAGTGATTGGAGGAGAGCAGTCGTCACCCGCGGTGATAATATTCGCAGTGCCGCCCCCCCACTGGGTGATTGTACAGCAGCGCTCCCCCCTCCCCCCATACAATGGCTGACAATTCTTCCTCCTCCGTACACCAGACTCAGGTGTGTCCGCTCCCAGGAGGAACAACCCAAGTATTCCGCACTGACTCTGAGAGGACGCTTGGTTGTATGTGGGCGGGCGCTAGTGATCCTACTGCTGACCTCATTGGTTCTACATCAGCTCAGGGGGTGGGGGTCTCATCTGGTGGGAAGGTGTTCATGGCAGTCGGCTGTAAGAAGAGTCAGAATCTGGGTGGTGGGGGTCATGGCGGTCAGATGGGGTTGGTGGGGGTCATGGCGGTCAGATGTGGTTGGTGGGGGTCATGGCGGTCAGATGTGGTTGGTGGGGGTCATGGCGGTCAGATGTGGTTGGTGAGGGTCATGGCGGTCAGATGTGGTTGGTGGGGGTCATGGCGGTCAGATGTGGTTGGTGGGGGTCATGGCGGTCAGGTCTGGTTGGTGGGGGTCATGGCGGTCAGATGGGGTTGGTGGGGGTCATGGCGGTCAGATGGGGTTGGTGGGGGTCATGGCGGTCAGATGTGGTTGGTGGGGGTCATGGCGGTCAGATGTGGTTGGTGAGGGTCATGGCGGTCAGATGTGGTTGGTGGGGGTCATGGCGGTCAGATGTGGTTGGTGGGGGTCATGGCGGTCAGATGTGGTTGGTGGGGGTCATGGCGGTCAGATGGGGTTGGTGGGGGTCATGGCGGTCAGATGGGGTTGGTGGGGGTCATTGGCGGTCAGATGTGGTTGGTGGGGGTCATGGCGGTCAGATGTGGTTGGTGAGGGTCATGGCGGTCAGATGTGGTTGGTGGGGGTCATGGCGGTCAGATGTGGTTGGTGGGGGTCATGGCGGTCAGATGTGGTTGGTGGGGGTCATGGCGGTCAGATGTGGTTGGTGGAGGTCATGGCGGTCAGATGGGGTTGGTGGGGGTCATGGCGGTCAGATGGGGTTGGTGGGGGTCATTGGCGGTCAGATGGGGTTGGTGGGGGTCATGGCGGTCAGATGTGGTTGGTGGGGTCATGACGGTCAGGTCTGGTTGGTGGGGGTCATGGCGGTCAGATGTGGTTGGTGGGGGTCATGGCGGTCAGATGTGGTTGGTGAGGGTCATGGCGGTCAAATGGGGTTGGTGGGGGTCATGGCGGTCAGATGGGGTTGGTGGGGGTCATGGCGGTCAGATGGGGTTGGTGAGGGTCATGGCGGTCAGGTCTGGTTGGTGGGGGTCATGGCGGTCAGATGGGGTTGGTGGGGGTCATGGCGGTCAGATGGGGTTGGTGGGGGTCATGGCGGTCAGATGGGGTTGGTGGGGGTCATGGCGGTCAGGTCTGGTTGGTGGGGGTCATGGCGGTCAGATGGGGTTGGTGGGGGTCATGGCGGTCAGATGGGGTTGGTGGGGGTCATGGCGGTCAGATGGGGTTGGTGGGGGTCATGGTGGTCAGATGGGGTTGGTGGGGGTCATGGCGGTCAGATGGGGTTGGTGGGGGTCATGGCGGTCAGGTCTGGTTGGTGGGGGTCATGGTGGACAGATGCAGTTGGTAAAGGTCATGGCGGTCAGATTTGGTTGGTGGGGGTCATCGTGGTCGGCTGTGTGAAGGGTCAGGTCTGGCCGGTGGAGGTCATGGTGATCAGATGTGGTTGGTTGAGAACATAGCGATCAGATGTGGTTGGTTGGAGGTCAGATCTGGTTGGTGGGGGTCATGACAGTCAGATCTGGTTAGTGGGGGTCATGGTGGTGTGAAGGGTCAGATCTGGTTAGTGGGGGTCATGGTGATCAGATCTGGTTAGTGGGGGTCATGGTGATCAGATCTGGTTAGTGGGGGTCATGCATGGTGATCAGATCTGGTTAGTGGGGGTCATGGTGATCAGATCTGGTTAGTGGGGGTCATGGTGATCAGATCTGGTTAGTGGGGGTCATGGTAATCAGATCTGGTTAGTGGAGGTCATGGTGATCAGATCTGGTTAGTGGGGGTCATGGTGATCAGATCTGGTTAGTGGAGGTCATGGTGATCAGATCTGGTTAGTGGGGGTCATGGTGATCAGATCTGGTTAGTGGGGGTCATGGTGATCAGATCTGGTTAGTGGAGGTCTTGGTGATCAGATCTGGTTAGTGGGGGTCATGGTGATCAGATCTGGTTAGTGGAGGTCATGGTGGTCAGATCTGGTTAGTGGGGGTCATGGTGATCGGATCTGGTTAGCGGAGGTCTTGGTGATCGGATCTGGTTAGTGGGGGTCTTGGTGATCAGATCTGGTTAGTGGGGGTCTTGGTGATCAGATCTGGTTAGTGGGGGTCATGGTGATCAGATCTGGTTAGTGAAGGTCTTGGTGATCAGATCTGGTTAGTGGAGGTCTTGGTGATCAGATCTGGTTAGTGGGGGTCATGGTGATCAGATCTGGTTAGTGGGGGTCTTGGTGATCAGATCTGGTTAGTGGGGGTCTTGGTGATCAGATCTGGTTAGTGGGGGTCATGGTGATCAGATCTGGTTAGTGGGGGTCTTGGTGATCAGATCTGGTTAGTGGGGGTCTTGGTGATCAGATCTGGTTAGTGGGGGTCATGGTGATCAGATCTGGTTAGTGGAGGTCTTGGTGATAAGATCTGGTTAGTGGAGGTCTTGGTGGTCAGATCTGGTTAGTTGAGGTCTTGGTGATCAGATCTGGTTAGTGGAGGTCTTGGTGGTCAGATCTGGTTAGTGGAGGTCTTGGTGATCAGATCTGGTTAGTGGGGGTCATGGTGATCAGATCTGGTTAGTGGAGGTCTTGGTGGTCAGATCTGGTTAGTGGGGGTCATGGTGATCAGATCTGGTTAGTGGAGGTCTTGGTGATCAGATCTGGTTAGTGGAGGTCATGGTGATCAGATCTGGTTAGTGGAGGTCATGGTGATCAGATCTGGTTAGTGGAGGTCTTGGTGATCAGATCTGGTTAGTGGGGGTCTTGGTGATCAGATCTGGTTAGTGGGGGTCATGGTGATCAGATCTGGTTAGTGGAGGTCATGGTGATCAGATCTGGTTAGTGGAGGTCATGGTGATCAGATCTGGTTAGTGGAGGTCTTGGTGATCAGATCTGGTTAGTGGGGGTCTTGGTGATCAGATCTGGTTAGTGGAGGTCTTGGTGATCAGATCTGGTTAGTGGGGGTCATGGTGATCAGATCTGGTTAGTGGAGGTCTTGGTGGTCAGATCTGGTTAGTGGGGGTCATGGTGATCAGATCTGGTTAGTGGAGGTCTTGGTGATCAGATCTGGTTAGTGGAGGTCATGGTGATCAGATCTGGTTAGTGGAGGTCTTGGTGATCAGATCTGGTTAGTGGGGGTCATGGTGATCAGATCTGGTTAGTGGAGGTCTTGGTGGCCAGATGTCATAGCGGCACCCCTTGAGGTCAGCACATTTGTTACCAGCCCCCCATATTTGTTCTGGTTTCCATTATCAATAAAAGAAATATAAATGTCGGTCAGGATTCGGCTCGCATTCCCAGCAGATTCGGTATTGCCAGGCCCGCACTCCAGGTAGTCAGGATTTCCCCGTCCATACAGATTGCTGGCTTCACCATGGACGCAGATGACGTCTTGGGGTCAGAACGTCACAGTTGGCGGAGGGCTCTAGATACTGATTTGTGTTTTCTCCGTACCGGAACCATCACAATGGACATCACTATGAGGAGGGAGCACCCCCTGAACCCCTAGATGCCCCCTCCCACTATGAAGGAGCACCCCCTGAACCCCTACATGCCCCCCTCCCACTATGAGGGAGCACCCCCTGAACCCCCTAGATGCCCCCCTCCCACTATGAGGGAGCACCCCCTGAACCCCTAGATGCCCCCCTCCCACTATGAGGGAGCACCCCCTGAACCCCCTAGATGCCCCCCTTCCACTATGAGGGAGCACCCCCTGAACCCCCTAGATGCCCCCCTCCCACTATGAGGGAGCACCCCCTGAACCCCTAGATGCCCCCCTCCCACTATGAGGGAGCACCCCCTGAACCCCTAGATGCCCCCCTCCCACTATGAGGGAGCACCCCCTGAACCCCCTAGATGCCCCCCTCCCACTATGAGGAGGGAGCACCCCCTGAACCCCCTAGATGCCCCCCCCCGGTTGTTGTGCTACTGGAATGACCATCGGTCACTCCCCCAGACTCATGAATATTAATGAGGAGGAGCTGATGTAGCATCTTCTGATGAATAATTTATCTGTGTCCCTGGATTGTTCTCTGCTCTGTGACAACGACCAATAGAACCTCCAACGTTCCATATCTGTACAGATTGTCAGCTCCTGGGATCAGCTGGCCCTCCGCCCCCCCAGGAATCCCATGGGGCCATCATGGCGCTGCGAGGGGATTATATCGCCATTCATTATTGATACGTATTGATTATCTGTCATCATTATGGAACATTTTCTGTAAATCTTCTGAAGGTCTCCGGGATAACGAGCTCCGCGATCCGCCAGAAAAACACCTCCCCAGCCCCACCCACATCCCCAATTCTCGCCGTTGGTACGATGTGCGTCCGCTGCTGCGCAAATCTCAAAATAATTCGATTAAAACGGAACTATTTTACTGCCTCCCGTCACAAGGCATGCTGGGATTGATAACACACAGCTGCTTGTGCTCTCAGCCGAACTGTCAAGTCCTCCAATGGCTGATGTCATAGCTGACAACTGCAGGTCAAACAGAGGCCAAGATGGCGGCTTCCTTGGCTGTAAAGGAGAGGAGGGTTTAGTTCCACTTTAGGAGAGCTGTATACAGGAAGGCGTGAAGCCAGATACACAGAATGGGGGATTTGGGGTTCACATACCTCAGCAGGTCCACATCCGATACCTACCTGTCAGTGCAAGGCTCAGGAACCCAACAGCCAATCGGCTTCCCCCTTCTTGCAGTCACAGGAGGGAAATGTGGAATTAGATGGGACTGAGTGGAGGGTAGATGGTGGTAAATGTTCTGGGACTGCTTGTAGGTGATAAGTGGTGGGGCCCCTTGTCCCCCCCCAGGGGTGGTCTGTGTACGGGTAAGTCAGGTCATGCTGGTTGTATGGAGACGGTTTTGATTGTCCGTGTTATCACTGATTGGCTCAGTCTGTGGTGGCGCTCGGTGTGCTGGGAATTTTCTCTGATCCAGAGTGTGAAGACCATGCTGGCCTTATATAAGATGAATGAGAAATCCAGGGGGGACACATCCCCCGCCTGTGTCCATCACTTACATCTTTCTTACCCCATGTGGGGTAACGAGGATCAGACGGGACTTGTATGTCAGGCCGCTCTCTGCTGAGCTCTAATGATGGAATTACGGGACTGAAGGCGCCATCTGTGGATTGTCTCATCTTCCAGAGACGACCTGCTTCCTCGTGTGTTGGTGCAGCCTCTAATACCCTCATTACCCCCCAGTGGATATCGGGCTGGCCGTTGCTGTGCCCACTGCATTGCTCATTAGAACGTTCCGTACTCTTTGTAGTGAGGTGCCCATACACACCCTGATACTTGAACCTTCCTGAAATCGCAGTAATGACATCTTTCATGCTCCATGTTGGAGGGTCAGCGGTTGGGTAGGATAGACTCGGATGTGGTGTGTTGGTGGGTCAGCGGTTGGGTAGGATAGACTCAGATGTGGTGTGTTGGTGGGTCAGCGGTTGGGTAGGACAGACTCAGATGTGGTGTGTTGGTGGGTCAGCGGTTGGGTAGGATAGACTTGGATGTGGTGTGTTGGTGGGTCAGCGGTTGGGTAGGATAGACTCAGATGTGGTGTGTTGGTGGGTCAGTGGTTGGGTAGGACAGACTCAGATGTGGTGTGTTGGTAGGTCAGTGGTTGGGTAGGATAGACTCAGATGTGGTGTGTTGGTGGGTCAGCGGTTGGGTAGGACAGACTCAGATGTGGTGTGTTGGTAGGTCAGTGGTTGGGTAGGACAGACTCAGATGTGGTGTGTTGGTAGGTCAGTGGTTGGGTAGGATAGACTCAGATGTGGTGTGTTGGTAGGTCAGTGGTTGGGTAGGATAGACTCAGATGTGGTGTGTTGGTGGGTCAGTGGTTGGGTAGGATAGACTCGGATGTGGTGTGTTGGTAGGTCAGCGGTTGGGTAGGATAGACTCAGATGTGGTGTGTTGGTAGGTCAGCGGTTGGGTAGGATAGACTCAGATGTGGTGTGTTGGTGGGTCAGCGGTTGGGTAGGATAGACTTGGATGTGGTGTGTGGTGGGTCAGCGGTTGGGTAGGATAGACTCGGATGTGGTGTGTTGGTGGGTCAGCGGTTGGGTAGGATAGACTCGGATGTGGTGTGTGGTGGGTGAGCGGTTGGGTAGGATAGACTCGGATGTGGTGTGTTGGTAGGTCAGCGGTTGGGTAGGATAGACTTGGATGTGGTGTGTGGTGGGTCAGCGGTTGGGTAGGATAGACTCGGATGTGGTGTGTTGGTGGGTCAGCGGTTGGGTAGGACAGACTCAGATGTGGTGTGTTGGTGGGTCAGCGGTTGGGTAGGACAGACTCAGATGTGGTGTGTTGGTGGGTCATCGGTTGGGTAGGACAGACTCAGATGTGGTGTGTTGGTGGGTCAGCGGTTGGGTAGGATAGACTCAGATGTGGTGTGTTGGTAGGTCAGCGGTTGGGTAGGATAGACTCGGATGTGGTGTGTGGTGGGTCAGCGGTTGGGTAGGATAGACTCGGATGTGGTGTGTTGGTAGGTCAGCGGTTGGGTAGGACAGACTCAGATGTGGTGTGTTGGTGGGTCAGCGGTTGGGTAGGATAGACTCGGATGTGGTGTGTTGGTAGGTCAGTGGTTGGTTAGGACAGACTCAGATGTGGTGTGTTGGTGGGTCATCGGTTGGGTAGGATAGACTCAGATGTGGTGTGTTGGTAGGTCAGCGGTTGGGTAGGATAGACTCGGATGTGGTGTGTGGTGGGTCAGCGGTTGGGTAGGATAGACTCGGATGTGGTGTGTTGGTAGGTCAGTGGTTGGTTAGGACAGACTCGGATGTGGTGTGTTGGTGGGTCAGTGGTTGGGTAGGATAGACTCGGATGTGGTGTGTTGGTGGGTCAGCGGTTGGGTAGGATAGACTCGGATGTGGTGTGTTGGTGGGTCAGCGGTTGGGTAGGACAGACTCAGATGTGGTGTGTTGGTGGGTCAGCAGTTGGGTAGGACAGACTCAGATGTGGTGTGTTGGTGGGTCAGCAGTTGGGTAGGACAGACTCAGATGTGGTGTGTTGGTGGGTCAGCGGTTGGGTAGGATAGACTTGGATTTGGTGTGTTGGTCAGTCAGCGGTTGGGTAGGATAGACTCAGATGTGGTGTGTTGGTAGGTCAGTGGTTGGGTAGGATAGACTCGGATGTGGTGTGTGGTGGGTCAGCGGTTGGGTAGGACAGACTCAGATGTGGTGTGTTGGTGGGTCAGCGGTTGGGTAGGATAGACTTGGATGTGGTGTGTTGGTGGGTCAGCGGTTGGGTAGGATAGACTCAGATGTGGTGTGTTGGAGGGTCAGTGGTTGGGTAGGATAGACTTGGATGTGGTGTGTTGGTAGGTCAGTGGTTGGGTAGGACAGACTCGGATGTGGTGTGTTGGTGGGTCAGCGGTTGGGTAGGACAGACTCAGATGTGGTGTGTTGGTGGGTCAGCGGTTGGGTAGGATAGACTTGGATGTGGTGTGTGGTGGGTCAGCGGTTGGGTAGGATAGACTCGGATGTGGTGTGTTGGTAGGTCAGTGGTTGGTTAGGACAGACTCGGATGTGGTGTGTTGGTGGGTCAGTGGTTGGGTAGGATAGACTCGGATGTGGTGTGTTGGTGGGTCAGCGGTTGGGTAGGATAGACTCGGATGTGGTGTGTTGGTGGGTCAGCGGTTGGGTAGGACAGACTCAGATGTGGTGTGTTGGTGGGTCAGCAGTTGGGTAGGACAGACTCAGATGTGGTGTGTTGGTGGGTCAGCAGTTGGGTAGGACAGACTCAGATGTGGTGTGTTGGTGGGTCAGCGGTTGGGTAGGATAGACTTGGATTTGGTGTGTTGGTCAGTCAGCGGTTGGGTAGGATAGACTCAGATGTGGTGTGTTGGTAGGTCAGTGGTTGGGTAGGATAGACTTGGATGTGGTGTGTGGTGGGTCAGCGGTTGGGTAGGATAGACTCAGATGTGGTGTGTTGGTGGGTCAGTGGTTGGGTAGGATAGACTCGGATGTGGTGTGTTGGTGGGTCAGCGGTTGGGTAGGATAGACTCAGATGTGGTGTGTTGGTGGGTCAGCGGTTGGGTAGGATAGACTCAGATGTGGTGTGTGGTGGGTCAGCGGTTGGGTAGGATAGACTCAGATGTGGTGTGTGGTGGGTCAGCGGTTGGGTAGGATAGACTCAGATGTGGTGTGTGGTGGGTCAGCGGTTGGGTAGGATAGACTCAGATGTGGTGTGTTGGTGGGTCAGTGGTTGGGTAGGACAGACTCAGATGTGGTGTGTTGGTAGGTCAGTGGTTGGGTAGGACAGACTCAGATGTGGTGTGTTGGTAGGTCAGTGGTTGGGTAGGATAGACTCAGATGTGGTGTGTTGGTGGGTCAGCGGTTGGGTAGGACAGACTCAGATGTGGTGTGTTGGTGGGTCAGCGGTTGGGTAGGACAGACTCAGATGTGGTGTGTTGGTAGGTCAGTGGTTGGGTAGGACAGACTCAGATGTGGTGTGTTGGTAGGTCAGTGGTTGGGTAGGATAGACTCAGATGTGGTGTGTGGTGGGTCAGCGGTTGGGTAGGATAGACTCAGATGTGGCGTTTTGGAGGGTCAGCGGTTGGGTAGGATAGACTTGGATGTGGTGTGTTGGTAGGTCAGCGGTTGGGTAGGATAGACTTGGATGTGGTGTGTTGGTAGGTCAGCGGTTGGGTAGGACAGACTCAGATGTGGTGTGTTGGTGGGTCAGCGGTTGGGTAGGATAGACTTGGATGTGGTGTGTGGTGGGTCAGCGGTTGGGTAGGATAGACTTGGATGTGGTGTGTTGGTGGGTCAGCGGTTGGGTAGGATAGACTCAGATGTGGTGTGTTGGAGGGTCAGTGGTTGGGTAGGATAGACTCGGATGTGGTGTGTTGGTAGGTCAGCGGTTGGGTAGGATAGACTTGGATGTGGTGTGTTGGTGGGTCAGCGGTTGGGTAGGATAGACTTGGATGTGGTGTGTTGGTGGGTCAGCGGTTGGGTAGGATAGACTCGGATGTGGTGTGTTGGTAGGTCAGCGGTTGGGTAGGATAGACTTGGATGTGGTGTGTTGGTGGGTCAGCGGTTGGGTAGGACAGACTCGGATGTGGTGTGTTGGTGGGTCAGCGGTTGGGTAGGACAGACTCAGATGTGGTGTGTTGGTGGGTCAGCGGTTGGGTAGGACAGACTCGGATGTGGTGTGTTGGTGGGTCAGCGGTTGGGTAGGACAGACTCGGATGTGGTGTGTTGGTGGGTCAGCGGTTGGGTAGGACAGACTCGGATGTGGTGTGTTGGTGGGTCAGCGGTTGGGTAGGACAGACTCGGATGTGGTGTGTTGGTGGGTCAGCGGTTGGGTAGGACAGACTCGGATGTGGTGTGTTGGTGGGTCAGGGGTTGGGTAGGACAGACTCGGATGTGGTGTGTTGGTAGGTCAGCGGTTGGGTAGGATAGACTCAGATGTGGTGTGTTGGTAGGTCAGTGGTTGGGTAGGATAGACTTGGATGTGGTGTGTTGGTGGGTCAGCGGTTGGGTAGGATAGACTTGGATGTGGTGTGTGGTGGGTCAGCGGTTGGGTAGGATAGACTTGGATGTGGTGTGTGGTGGGTCAGCGGTTGGGTAGGATAGACTCGGATGTGGTGTGTTGGTGGGTCAGCGGTTGGGTAGGACAGACTTGGATGTGGTGTGTTGGTGGGTCAGCGGTTGGGTAGGATAGACTTGGATGTGGTGTGTTGGTGGGTCAGCGGTTGGGTAGGATAGACTTGGATGTGGTGTGTTGGTAGGTCAGTGGTTGGGTAGGATAGACTTGGATGTGGTGTGTGGTGGGTCAGCGGTTGGGTAGGACAGACTCAGATGTGGTGTGTTGGAGGGTCAGTGGTTGGGTAGGATAGACTTGGATGTGGTGTGTTGGTGGGTCAGCGGTTGGGTAGGATAGACTTGGATGTGGTGTGTTGGTGGGTCAGCGGTTGGGTAGGATAGACTTGGATGTGGTGTGTTGGTAGGTCAGTGGTTGGGTAGGATAGACTTGGATGTGGTGTGTTGGTAGGTCAGTGGTTGGGTAGGACAGACTCGGATGTGGTGTATTGGTGGGTCAGTGGTTGGGTAGGATAGACTCGGATGTGGTGTGTTGGTGGGTCAGCGGTTGGGTAGGATAGACTCGGATGTGGTGTGTTGGTAGGTCAGCGGTTGGGTAGGATAGACTTGGATGTGGTGTGTTGGTGGGTCAGTGGTTGGGTAGGACAGACTCGGATGTGGTGTGTTGGTGGGTCAGTGGTTGGGTAGGATAGACTTGGATGTGGTGTGTTGGTAGGTCAGTGGTTGGGTAGGACAGACTTGGATGTGGTGTGTTGGTGGGTCAGTGGTTGGGTAGGACAGACTCGGATGTGGTGTGTTGGTGGGTCAGTGGTTGGGTAGGACAGACTCGGATGTGGTGTGTTGGTGGGTCAGTGGTTGGGTAGGACAGACTCGGATGTGGTGTGTTGGTGGGTCAGTGGTTGGGTAGGACAGACTCGGATGTGGTGTGTTGGTAGGTCAGTGGTTGGGTAGGATAGACTTGGACAGATGCGGTGCGCCAGTAGGACGAATTTTATTGGTTCTTATGAAGTCTTCATAAGTCTCTCGTGTAAAGGATTCTGTTAATGCAGAGAGGAGGCAGTCTGTGCTGGCCAAGCTGGGATTGGTAGTTCACCGGGGTCACGTGGGGTGTCTGTGGTCTGATGACATCACTATGGACTGATGACTCTCTTGTTTTTTTTTCTTTTTCAGAAACTTTAATGGATTCTACGACGGCAACAGCAGAGCTGGGCTGGACTGTCCATCCGTCTTCCGGGGTGAGTGCGCTGTACTGGCGGGTGATGCGGGATCACTCATATGTGGTGCGGTTGGCCGTTTTGGTGCGGGCTAATGAACCCTGAGTGATGGAGCGCACAGGTGACCGATAACAATCTCCCCAAGTTAGGTGAACGATTGAACGTCTATGAGGAACCGGTGAACTGATGAGCCAGAACCTGAGGTGTCCACCATGCGGGGGGTCAGGTGTCTACCACTCGGGGGTCGGGTGTCCAGTGTCTACCACTCGGGGGTTGCGTGTCCAGTGTCTACCACTCGGGTGTCCACCACTCGGGGCGTCGGGGGTCCAGTGTCTACCACTCGGGGGGTCGGGTGTCTACCACTCGGGGGTCGTGTGTCCAGTGTCTACCACTCGGGGGTCGTGTGTCCAGTGTCCACCACTCGGGGGTCGTGTGTCCAGTGTCCACCACTCGGGGGTCGTGTGTCCAGTGTCCACCACTCGGGGGTCGTGTGTCCAGTGTCCACCACTCGG
>NW_028321548.1:42500-90615 GCF_062004578.1 Staurois parvus | reverse complement strand
CCTCTTCCTCCTCCTTCCTTTTCCTCTTCCTCCTCCTCCTTCCTTTTCCTCTTCCTTCCCCCTCCTTCCTTTTCCTCCCCCTCCTTCCTTTCCTCTTCCTCCTTCCTTTTCCTCTTCCTCCCCCTCCCCCTCTTCCTTCTTCTCTTCTTCCTCCTCTTCCTTTTTCTCTTCCTCCTCCTCCCTTTTCCTCTTCCTCCTCCTCCCTTTCCTCTTCCTCCTTCCTCCTTCCTCCTCCTCCTCCTCCTCCCTTTTCCTCTTCCTCCCCCTCTTCCTCCTTCTCCCCCTCTTCCTCCTTCTCTTCCTCCTCCTCTTCTTCCTCCTCTTCTTCCTTCTCTTCTTCCTCCTCCTTCCTCTCCTCCTTTTCCTCTTCCTCCTCCCTTTTCCTCTTCCTCCCCCTCTTTCTCCTTCTCTTCTTCCTCCTCTTCCTTTTCCTCTTCCTCCTCCTCCCTTTTCCTCTTCCTCCCCCTCTTCCTCCTCCTCCCCCTCTTCCTCCTCCTCCCCCTCTTCCTCCTCCTCCCCCTCTTCCTCCTCCTCCCCCTCTTCCTCCTCCCCCCCCTCTTCCTCCTCCTCCCCTCTTCCTCCTCCCCCCCCTCTCCTCCTCCTCCCCCTCTTCCTCCTCCTCCCCCTCTTCCTCCTCCCCTTCCTTTTCCTCTTCCCCTCCTCCCTTTTCCTCTTCCTCCAACTCCTCCCTTTTCCTCTTCCTCCTCCTCCTTCCTTTTCCTCTTCCTCCCCCTCTTCCTCTTCCTCCCCCTCTTCCTCCTTTTCTTCTTCCTCTTCCTCTCCCTCTTCCTCCTTTTCTTCTTCCTCTTCCTCTCCCTCCTTCTCTTCTTCCTCCTCCTCTTCCTCCTCCTCTCCTCCTCCTCTTCCTCCTCTTCCTCCTCTTCCTCCTCATTTGGGTGGAGAAAATGCCAAACGCACGTTACCGCTAGCCACGTTCATGCGGATCCGCAGGTTAATGCATTATAATGCCCGGAAGAAATGGATATTCTGGCCAGTAGAACGTATTAATGCCAACTGCTCAAACACGCATTAACACGCACGCAAATCGTGTCTTTAGGAGCGTTTTTTAATCTGCGTTTTCCTCCCCTGGAGCAGAGGAATCCAGGGAGAGGGGAAAAAAATAAACTGTCCGGTGTGCATGACACACAGAACCGCATGTAAATCGCACTAGAAGAATCGTAAGCGGGAACATGTGTTCCGGCTACACGAGATGTGATGGGGACCCTAAGGGCCCCTCTTGGGCTCTTTGTGCTCTTCTTCAATCAAGCTGTAGATATGATGAATGAGGCCCTGTCGTGGTGCGCCTGTTCCCATGTGCTGATCGCGGCACCCCCCCCCCCCCAGTGTTTTAATTCCCGCTATGTATTACGGATGACAGCGGGAGAGATGGATGGCCTGGAGGATATGGATTATCGAGCCATCACGGGATGATCCATGCTCGGACCGGGATCACATGTTCATCAGAGGACGCCTGCCATCTTTCTTTATTTGTGCCGGGACCCCGGTGACACTTCCCTCCCGCAACTAAATCCGTTTGACATTGTGACCTCGGCTTGTTGGCAGGAAGGGCTGAGTGCGGAGAATTCCCCGTCCGGGGCTCCGTTCACCTTCCTTAATGGCTGGCGGCTACATTTGTGGCTTACTAGTCTGGGATGGATGGGAAAGTGAAACTCCGGAAGAATCCTGATCTGTTATTTATACGGATGACTTCTATTAAAATCTCGCAGAACCTGATGGAGATCTTCTGGCTTCAGAGCCAACGACGTGGGAAAAGCCGAAAGCAGAACATTTGCCCTTGAAAACGCACCTAAAACCTTCCCTCCTACTTGAGGCCCCCCTCCCCCCCCACACTTAAAGGGGTTAGTCCACCTTTGCCTTCAAATATACTATATAGGGCCCCTCTAATTCTATGCAATACTAAACCCACAACAGTACAATCAGTCTGTAGATGCAGTAAAGCATGCTTGTTATACTCACTGTGGGACCTAAGGGGTTAATCCTCTGCATTGTGTAAAAAATCCATTTGATCCTGTTTTCTCTGATCCTCCCCTTCTTCCAGTGTCCCCCTCTTATCTCCTGATAAGACATATCGTGTGAAGTCACTCTGCACATGCTTAGTTTGGTGTGTATTGCTAGAGAGGTTTTTATTTTCTTGGGAGAGTGCATGTGATCAGCATAGGGCCAATCAGCACTGTCCAGACAGAGGTCAGGGGTTCTGCATCCTCCTAGAGCAAAATGAAAACTCCTACAAGCTTTAACCAGTGCACTGCCTGGACACTGATAGAAGTCACAAGACTGCTATATACTGCTAATGAGAAAAGGTATTTAGCAGTTTATATTTACTAAAATAATTGCATTTCCATGTTCTGTGTACTGTGGGAGACCAGATATAGTGAATGCAGGGCCCCAGGGAGAGCAGATATAGTGAATGCGGGGTTCGGGGAGACCAGATATAGTGAATGCAGGGTCCGGGGAGAGCGGATATAGTGAATGCAGGGTCCGGGAAGAGCGGATATAGTGAAGGCAGGGTCCGGGGAGACCGGATATAGTGAATGCAGGGTCCGGGGAGAGCAGATATAGTGAATGCCGGGTCCGGGGAGAGCGGATACAGTGAATGCAGGGTCCGGGGAGACCAGATATAGTGAATGCAGGGTCCGGGGAGAGCAGATATAGTGAATGCTGGGTCTGGGGAGACCAGATATAGTGAATGCAGGGTCCGGGGAGACCAGACATAGTGAATGCCGGGTCCGGGGAGAGCAGATACAGTGAATGCAGGGTCCGTGGAGACCAGATATAGTGAATGCAGGGTCCGGGGGAGACCGGATATAGTGAATGCAGGGTCCGGGAAGACCGGCTATAGTGAATGCAGAGTCCGGGGAGACCAGATATAGTGAATGCAGGGTCCGGGGAGAGCAGATATAATGAATGCCGGGTCCGGGGAGACCGGATATAGTGAATGCCGGGTCCTGGGAGACCATATATAGTGAATGCAGGGTCCGGGGAGAGCAGATATAGTGAATGCAGGGTCCGGGGAGAGCAGATATTGTGAATGCAGGGTCCGGGGAGAGCAGATATAGTGAATGCCGGGTCCGGGAGAGCAGATATAGTGAATGCAGTGTCCAAGGAGACCGGACATAGTGAATGCGGGGTCCAGGGAGAGCAGATATAGTGAATGCAGTGTCCAAGGAGACCGGACATAGTGAATGCGGGGTCCAGGGAGACCGGACATAGTGAATGCAGGGTCCAGGGAGACAAGATATAGTGAATGCAGGGTCCGGGTAGAGCGGATATAGTGAATGCAGGGTCCGGGTAGAGCGGATATAATGAATGCGGGGTCCGGGGAAACAAGATATAGTGAATGCAGGGTCCGGGTAGAGCGGATATAGTGAATGCAGGGTTCGGGGAGACAAGATATAGTGAATGCCGGGTCCGGGGAGACCAGATATAGTGAATGCCGGGTCCGGGGAGAGCGGATACAGTGAATGCAGGGTCTGTGGAGACCGGATATAGTGAATGCAGGGTCCGGGAAGACCGGATATAGTGAATGCCGGGTCCGGGGAGAACGGATATAGTGAATGCAGAGTCCGGGGGGACCAGATATAGTGAATGCAGGGTCCGGGAAGAGCAGATATGAATGCCGGGTCCGGGGAGACCGGATATAGTGAATGCCGGGTCCGGGGAGACCGGATATAGTGAATGCCGGGTCCGGGGAGAGCAGATATAATGAATGCAGGGTCCGGGAGAGCAGATATAGTGAATGCAGGGTCCGGGGAGAGCAGATATAGTGAATGCAGGGTCGGGGGAGAGCAGATATAGTGAATGCAGGGTCCGGGGAGAGAAGATATAGTGAATGCAGGGTCCAAGGAGACCAGACATAGTGAATGCAGGGTCCAGGGAGAGCGGACATAGTGAATGCAGGGTCCAGGGAGACAAGATATAGTGAATGCGGGGTCCGGGTAGAGCGGATATAGTGAATGCGGGGTTCGGGGAAACAGGATATAATGAATGCAGGGTTCGGGCAGACAAGATATAGTGAATGCAGGGTCTGGGGTTTAGTAACACTTTAATGATATTCCTGTAGGCCAAGGGTGGCTTCCCTGATGCCAGGCCAGAAAACTTCGATTGAGAGCGATTGGCTGCGTCCTGTTCAAAATCTGCGAACTGGGAACCAATGGGTGCAGCACCAGAATCTAAGGCACAGCCCCAACATCTACAGCATGAGCGTTCTCCCTCTGGCGTACAACCATGCATACGCAATGCACTCTCCCTGTTGCAGCAGACACTGATCTCAGACACTGCTGTGCTGTGACCCTGCATTGAGCAGATATAGTGAATGCAGGGTCCGGGGAGAGCAGATATTGTGAATGCAGGGTCCGGGGAGAGCAGATATAGTGAATGCCGGGTCCGGGGAGAGCAGATATAGTGAATGCAGTGTCCAAGGAGACCGGACATAGTGAATGCAGGGTCCAGGGAGACAAGATATAGTGAATGCAGGGTCCGGGTAGAGCGGATATAGTGAATGCGGGGTCCGGGTAGAGCGGATATAGTGAATGCAGGGTCCGGGTAGAGCGGATATAATGAATGCAGGGTTCGGGCAGACAAGATATAGTGAATGCAGGGTTCGGGGAGACAAGATATAGTGAATGCCGGGTCCGGGGAGACCAGATATAGTGAATGCAGGGTCCGGGGAGACTGGATATAGTGAATGCGGGGTCCGGGGAGACTGGATATAGTGAATGCGGGGTCCGGGGAGAGCGGATATAGTGAATGCGGGGTCCGGGGAGAGCGGATATAGTGAATGCGGGGTCCGGGGAGAGCGGATATAGTGAATGCAGGGTCGGGGGAGACCGGATATAGTGAATGCCGGGTCCGGGAAGACCGGATATAGTGAATGCCGGGTCCGGGGAGACTGGATATAGTGAATGCGGGGTCCGGGGAGAGCGGATATAGTGAATGCAGGGTCGGGGGAGACCGGATATAGTGAATGCCGGGTCCGGGAAGACCGGATATAGTGAATGCCGGGTCCGGGGAGAACGGATATAGTGAATGCAGGGTCCGGGAAGAGCAGATATAATGAATGCAGTGTCCGGGGAGACCGGATATAGTGAATGCGGGGTCCGGGGAGACCGGATATAGTGAATGCCGGGTCCGAGGAGACCAGATATAGTGAATGCAGGGTCCGGGGAGAGCAGATATAATGAATGCAGGGTCCGGGGAGAGCAGATATAGTGAATGCAGGGTCCGGGGAGAGCAGATATAGTGAATGCAGGGTCCGGGGAGAGCAGATATAGTGAATGCAGGGTCCAAGGAGACCGGACATAGTGAATGCAGGGTCCAGGGAGAGCGGACATAGTGAATGCAGGGTCCAGGGAGACAAGATATAGTGAATGCGGGGTCCGGGTAGAGCGGATATAGTGAATGCGGGGTTCGGGGAAACAGGATATAATGAATGCAGGGTTCGGGCAGACAAGATATAGTGAATGCAGGGTTCGGGGAGACAAGATATAGTCAATGCAGGGTTCGGGGAGACAAGATATAGTGAATGCAGGGTCCGGGGTTTAGTAACACTTTAATGATATTCCTGTAGGCCAAGGGTGGCTTCCCTGATGCCAGGCCAGAAAACTTCGATTGAGAGCGATTGGCTGCGTCCTGTTCAAAATCTGCGAACTGGGAACCAATGGGTGCAGCACCAGAATCTAAGGCACAGCCCCAACATCTACAGCATGAACGTTCTCCCTCTGGCGTACAACCATGCATACGCAATGCACTCTCCCTGTTGCAGCAGACACTGATCTCAGACACTGCTGTGAAATGCACTGTGTAGGCTCAACTGGTTGTACCTCAAAGAGAGACTGCTCGTTCCTTTGATGCGTTTTCATTCGATTTTGAAGCGTGTTTAATTTTCTCATGCATTGTTAGGCTTTTTCTGGCTTGGGGTTTTTTTCTTTTAGCCAATGGAAAGCTAATTACTAGGAGAAGGACACTGATGGGCACAAAATCATGCAAAAGACGCCCAGTTTGTGCAATTTTCCAGGCGTATGTTATCTGTTCCCTTTGGAGTCTATTAGTGTCAAATTATGCAGTCATGCGCCAAAGCTGCTCCTGTTTTATTTCTGAGGTACAATCAAGTGACATGGAAATCAGGCGTCAATCGCTAAAGTGTGCTTCTGGAAATGCCCTTTAATTTGCTAAGGTGTGAATGGGGCTTCGATACTGGTGTTGCACCGAACCGTTCTCATGTCTTGGATTCTGCACAGGATGGGCACATCTCTCCCAGCAGATGTTCTCTGGCCAGGATTCAGGGAAGCCACCCTTGGCCTACAGGAATATTATTTAAAGCATTTTTTCTTAGGGTTCTGCGGAACTCTAAGTCTCCTTCAGAGGTTGCTAGGGGTTCCTTGAGTTGTGGCCAATTGACCTAAAATTAGGTGGAGCCTGCTTAGTTGCGGGACCGGGCCAATTGTAACAGCCAGCTGTATGACACCAGTGATCTTTTTAGCTCTTTAAGGGTGGCATTCTGACCACCACTGTAAGGTTCATTCTTCTCACTGACCCCCAATGTAAGGGACATTCTTCCCACTGACTACCAATGTAAGGGGCATTCTTCCCACTGACCCCCAATGTAAGGGGCATTCTTCCCACTGATCACCAATGTAAGGAGCATTCTTTCCACTGATCACCAATGTAATGGGCATTCTTCTGACTCACACCAAGGTAAAAGGCATCCTTCCCACTGACCACCAATGTAAGGAGCATTTTTCCCACTGACCACCAATATAAGGGGCATTCTTCCCACTGACCACTAATGTAAGGTATATTCTTCTCACTGATCACCAATGTAAGGGACATTCTTCCCACTGACCACCAATGTAAGGGGCATTCTTCTCACTGACCACTAATGTAAGGGACATTCTTCCCACTGACCACCAATGTAAGGGACATTCTTCCCACTGATCACCAATGTAAGGGACATTCTTCCCACTGACCACCAATGTAAGGGACATTCTTCACACTGACCCCCAATGTAAGGGACATTCCTCCCACTGACCACCAATGTAAGGAACATTCTTCCCACTGATCACCAATGTAAGGGACATTCTTCCCACTGATCACCAATGTAAGGGACATTCCTCCCACTGACCACCAATGTAAGGAACATTCTTCCCACTGATCACCAATGTAAGGGACATTCTTCCCACTGACCACCAATGTAAGGAACATTCTTCCCACTGACCCCCAATGTAAGGGACATTCCTCCCACTGACCACCAATGTAAGGAACATTCTTCCCACTGATCACCAATGTAAGGGACATTCTTCCCACTGATCACCAATGTAAGGGACATTCCTCCCACTGACCACCAATGTAAGGAACATTCTTCCCACTGATCACCAATGTAAGGGACATTCTTCCCACTGATCACCAATGTAAGGGACATTCTTCACACTGACCCCCAATGTAAGGGACATTCCTCCCACTGACCACCAATGTAAGGAACATTCTTCCCACTGACCACCAATGTAAGGATCATCCTTCTCACTGATTACCAATGTAAGGATCAGTTATTCCTATTGACTACCAATATAAAGGGAGCATCCTTCCCATTGACTAACAATGGTAAGGAGCATTCTTCTAACTCACACCATTGTAAAGGGCATTCTTCCCACTGACCACCAATGTAAGGAGCATTCATCCCATTGACCACCAATGTAAGGAGCATTCTTCCCATTGACCACCAATGTAAGGAGCATTCGTTCCATTTACCACCAATGTAAGGAGCATTCGTCCCATTTTCCACCAGCGAATTTGTTTTGTGAAGGGTTCCCTATAACTTATTTTAGGGAAAAATGTTGATTTAAACTCATTTTATTTTCTCCATTGAACAATGTTTAATAAAATACTGGAGCCCCTTTATTACATAGTAAATTTGAGTAGAATTTTTTTTAACTCAGCCTCATATATAAAAGATCCTTCTGCTCCAGTCCAGTGACTTTGCTTAGGCTGAGATAATGTCATCCATCCGCTGCAGGCAGGAGGAAGCATTTCCTCAGTCTCCCCTCCCCCAATGATCAGACTACAATACCTGGTAATGTGTTACACTGATCCTTAACATCATAAAAACATTTCTCCTGCTGGGTCCACGTGATTTCAAGTTTTCACCATCGTGTACCTTTAATAGAATTGAGAAAAGAAAAATGTAAAGAAAACCCAGGTAGAGAATTGTGATTGGGGTCAGTAGCGCTGGAGATGTTCTTCAGTTGACATTTATGCGACTGTCAACATAAAAGGATAAAAAAAGGAAAAAGATGACCACCAATGCGCTGTTGAAAATCAAACATGACTGCGGTGATATTGTTGCAGATAATACTGGATGGGCCGGGGAACCTGCAGTTTCTTTGGCAACAATAACAATGTTTCTATTTGAAGAAGTGAGTGTTTCATCCAGAAGGTTATTCTTTTTTCAAGTCGGTGAATCGAGGTTGTCTAGGAGTGCTACGGCGCTTTTCCTTAAAGGTATACTCCATTCAGAAGGGAGAACTTTGCATTTCATTTTGTGGAGGATTGTTGGCTCGACCACCTGAGTGACTTTAGTTTTCATCTCATTCTTTGGATCAGCACGCTTGCTAAATTCCTGCCTGATCCCCCGAGAGGCAATCAGATATTCCCTGGGTCAACTTTACCTATAAATGTTAGTATACAGCAGGGGCGGACTGACCATTTGGAAACTCGGGCACTGCCCGAGGGCCCGGGGTCAGTAGGGGGCCCCATGAGATGCCTCTGGTACCTTTTTCATAGGCTTTTTTGAGTTTGGGCAAGGATACAGGGGCCCCATGATCCCCTATTGCCCGGGGGCCCCATGAGTTGTCAGTCCGCCCCTGGTATCCAGTTATATTCTGTGTATCTAGGAAAGAATCCAGGACTTTTTCAAACCAATCCACTGATCTGGCCAGAACCAACTCTTGAGGGAGTCTATTCCACATTTTCAGAGCTCTTACTATGAAGAAACCTTTCCGCGTTTGGAGATTACTTTTCTTTTCCTTCAGACGTGTAGAGCGCCCCCTTGTCCTCTGCGATGACCTCAGAGTGTTCCCTGGTTCAACAAAGTAAAGCATCGCCCCCCCACCACCGGCCCACAAAAACAGATCACTTTAGAGTTCAGCAAATGGAAACTAACTTAACCGTAGGTTCGCATCTGTGCGGGTGGTGCCGCTGAGGATCCGCATGAAAATTTGTGCAGCCGCACCACCCGCGGGCGGGTGCCATTAATTCTAATGGTACACCGCCCGCACTGGAAAACGCAACCGTACTGGGAACTGAGGTTCCCCTGCAGGCTGCGTTTTCCAAAGCAGTGCAGGGACTTCTTCCCTGCGTGTCATGGGCACAGGAGTCCATTCAAATGAGTGGGCTCTTGTGCCCGCGCAAAACGTGGCCCGCACGGCCGCATAGATGTGAACCGGGGGTCAAGGCTCCATTCACACTTTGCGTTTCCTGAACGCTCGAAAAGCCACACAGGAAGCATATGGTAAATGCGCTGCAAATGTGCGTTGCGTTTTCTAGGCCATTCATTTTTAATGACACCCCAAACACGGTTAGCAGATTTGCGTTTTGCCAAGCGGCAAACATGCTACCTACACGACAAGACGCATTGAAAAAACTCGCTATGCTTCACGCCCAAATGGGTTCTGGAGCTTCTTTGGAGTGTTTATCACACCATTCAAGTAAGCAGGCTGCCCTATGTGCGACGTGTGAAAAACATGCAAAACAAAAATAAGAAAAAGCAAACTCCTACTCGAAGGTGCAATGCGTCTTAAAGTGTTACTAAACCCACAACAGTGCAATCAGTCTGTATATGCAGTAAAGCATGCTTGTTATGCTCATTAGAAATTTTTTTTTTCTTGGAAGAGTGCATGTGATCAGCTCAAGGCCAATCAGCACTGTCCAGACAGAGGTCAGGGGTTCTGCATCCGCCTGGAGCAGAATGAAAACTCCTCCTACAAGCTTTAGCTAGTGCAGGGCTGGACACTGATAGAATTCACAAGACTGCTATATAGTGCTGATGAGGAAAGGTATTTAGCCGTTTATATTTACTAAAATGTTGTGTGTACTGTGGGAGACCAGATATAGTGAATGCAGGGTCCGGAGAGAGCAGATATAGTGAATGCGGGGTCCAGGGAGACCAGATATAGTGAATGCAGGGTCCGGAGAGAGCAGATATAGTGAATGCAGGGTCCGGGGAGAGCGGATATAGTGAATGCAGGGTCCGGGGAGAGCGGATATAGTGAATGCAGGGTCCGGGGTGAGCGGATATAGTGAATGCAGGGTCCGGGGAGACCAGATATAGTGAATGCGGGGCCTGGGGAGAGCGGATATAGTGAATGCAGGGCCTGGGGAGAGCAGATATAGTGAATGCGGGGTCCGGGGAGAGCGGATATAGTGAATGCGGGGTCCGGGGAGAGCGGATATAGTGAATGCGGGGTCCGGGGAGAGCGGATATAGTGAATGCAGGGTCCGAGGAGACCAGATATAGTGAATGCAGGGTCCGGGGAGACCAGATATAGTGAATGCAGGGTCCAGGGAGAGCGGATATAGTGAATGCAGGATCTGAGGAAAGCAGATATAGTGAATGCAGGGTGCCGGGGAGAGCGGATATAGTGAATGCAGGGTGCCGGGGAGAGCGGATATAGTGAATGCAGGGTCCGTGGAGAGCGGATATAGTGAATGCAGGGTGCCGGGGAGAGCGGATATAGTAAATGCAGGGTGCCGGGGAGAGCGGATATAGTGAATGCAGGGTGCCGGGGAGAGCGGATATAGTGAATGCAGGGTCCGGGGAGAGCGGATATAGTGAATGCAGGGTGCCGGGGAGAGCGGATATAGTGAATGCAGGGTGCCGGGGAGAGCGGATATAGTGAATGCAGGGTGCCGGGGAGAGCGGATATAGTGAATGCAGGGTGCCGGGGAGAGCGGATATAGTGAATGCAGGGTCCGGGGAGAGCGGATATAGTGAATGCAGGATCTGAGGAAAGCAGATATAGGGAATGCAGGGTGCCGGGGAGAGCGGATATAGTGAATGCAGGGTCCGGGGAGAGCGGATATAGTGAATGCAGGGTGCCGGGGAGAGCGGATATAGTGAATGCAGGGTGCCGGGGAGAGCGGATATAGTGAATGCAGGGTGCCGGGGAGAGCGGATATAGTGAATGCAGGGTGCCGGCGGTGGGTCCAGTGCTTTTACAACACTAAACACTGCTATGTTCACTCAAATTGCTAACATTTGGCGGCAATACTGCCCACCGAACATGATAGGTGGGATCATTTTTGCATTATGTGAATGCACGGTGTGCCGGCATTCGTGCAAAACACTTCAGTGCAAGCGTGAGCCACGTTAACTCAAATTGGTCACGTTCAGGGGCAGACTGACAACTCATGGGGCCCCCGGGCAATAGGGGATCATGGGGCCCCTGTGTCCTTGCCCAAACTCAGAATAGCCTATGAAAAAGGTACCAGGGGCATCTCACGGGGCCCCCTACTGACCCCGGGCCCTCGGGCAGTGCCCGAGTTTCCAAATGGTCAGTCCGCCCCTGGTCGAGTTCAGTGACAGCACTGCCCACCGAACAGGATAGGATGGATCATTTTTGCATTGTGGCCCTGGCATGTGAAAACACCCGTCTAGTTGTCTTAGCTTAAAACGGGGCCATAAAAATGCAGCTCAACTGTTTATTTTTACCGTGCCCCACCCCACCAAACTTCAAGTGCGAACTACACCAACATGTATAAAATACACTTCTAATCATAATGGGAAGATAGTTGTTGAAATGAATGGCCTGGCTCAGAAAACGGGAGTCTCTAATTAAAAAATATTGGAGCCGCATCATGTTGAGGACACTTCTTGTGGTTTTCCTCTTCTCCGTTTGACCGTCTGCAGCTTTTGTAACACACAAGGCAATTAGCTCTACGGGAACGATACCGTTTCTAATTTTCCATTTTAGCCGGGAATCTTGGCTCGGTCGCGGTGATAGACTTGCGCTCTGGCGGTTTATTGTTAATTGGCAGCTAAGAAGCTCCATAGAATATACAATGAGGGCTTCCCAGCCGTTTTCCAGCGGAAGGTTTAAAGGTCGGCCTGAATATTTCTCTTTAATTTGACAGACACTCCAGAGATGGTGATGGCCTCGTTTATGAGCCCATAATGCAATATTCTCCTTCCAACATTATTACAGACATCCTCATTCTCTTCCTTTTTCTTTCTTTTTTTTTTTTTCCGCCCATTGCGCTAATAAATTCTACGGTTCTCCTTGATTGACAAGCAGCGTTGCCATGACCTGAACCCATTAAAAAGAAGACCTGTACTGAGGATCGGGAAATAACATGGAACAATCTTGTTAATAAGTCATAAAGAATCGTTATTTTTCCATTTTTTTTGCTTTTTTCGTTCCGCCAACGTAGACTATTTTAACAAGGTGACGGAAAAATCATGTTAAAAGGTGATCAGGGGTGGGGGGAAGAAAAACATTGACTTTTTATAGAAGAAGGTTTGGATAACAAAATGTCTCTGATAGAACTCATATTGCTAGGTATTGTGGCGGCTAAGTGGATAGGGATTCCAAGGTGCATGGAGTTTGTATGAAGTGTTCTGGGGTTTTTTTTACGGCTATACAAAACCTGATGGGAGATTACAGAAACCCTGTCGGGAGACCATTTGTTGCATTTAAGTCTAAGGACACCGCACTCCTGTCAGTCAGATGTAAGGTAGTGGTTAAACGGCCTCAGCGTTGGCCAGGGGCGGACTGACCATTTGGAAACTCGGGCACTGCCCAAGGGCCCGGGGTCAGTAGGGGGCCCGATGACATGCCCCTGGTACCTTTTTCATAGTCTTTTTTGAGTTTGGGCAAGGACACAGGGGCCCCATGATCCCCTATTGCCCGGGGGCCCCATGAGTTGTCAGTCCGCCCCTGGCGCTGGCCCTTTCCTGTCCGCACCACTGATGCGTTTTGCCCGGCCCCCATGGCCTGATCATAGAGGGGCACTCTGATTTTGTTTACAGTTTTCCTATAAGGAAATCTGAGGATGCCGCACTCCTGTCAGTAGGATGTAAGGTAGTGGTGAAATGGCCTCAGTCTCCGGCCCTCTCTGGCCACACCTACTGACGTGGTTCACCCCACCCCTGGGGCTGAACCATTGAAGGGTTCTCTAAGGTTGTTTACAGTTTTTCTATAGGGAAGTCTAAGGATGTTGCACTCTTGTCAGTAGGATGTAAGGTAGTGGTGAAATGGTCTCAGTCTCGTGCCCTCTCTGGCCACACCTACTGACATGGTTCACTTCTCCCTTGAGGCTGAATCATTGAGGGGTTCTCTAAGGTTGTATACAGTTTTTCTATATGGAAGTCTAAGGATGTTGCACTCCTGTCAGTAGGACGTAAGGTAGTGGTGAAATGGCCTCAGTCTCGTGCCCTCTCTGGCCACGTCCACTGATGCTGTTCACTCCACCCTTGAGGCTGAATCATTGAGAGGTTCTCTAAGGTTGTTTACAGTATTCCTATAAGTACGTCTAAGGATGTTGCACTCCTGTCAGTAGGATGTAAGGTAGTGGTGAAATGGCCTCAGTCTCATGCCCTCTCTGGCCACGCCTACTGATGCGGTTCACCCCACCCCTGGGGCTGAATCATTGAGGGGTTCTCTAAGGTTGTTTACAATAAGGTTATACAGCATGTGCAACTTATTGTAACTTGATTTATAAAAGCCTTCCTTGGGTAGACATCCAAAAGCCCTGAGACTGCTGCTGGACGCCGCCATCTTGAATTAGATGTCAGCAGCCCAGCAGACTCAGAGCTGTTGTTCAAGTGACACTGTATAGCATTCACCTTCACTCATCCCCCACAGCTGCATAAAAGGAGGCAGAGGAGCTGTGCCAGCACAGACAGGAATTAGATACTCCCTATAGAGGCTGATGTTCAAAGCTGGAAGGGGCTATGCTAGTGAATTGACTAGATACTTTTTAAAGCAAGTTCAATGGAACATTGCAAGATGATAAAAATAATTTATGAAAAAAAGAAAAAAAATAGAGTGAGCATTTAAAATATTTGTGCTTGCTAAATGAGGTGCAGTGTTTTACGTTAGTGACAGGGTCCTTTTTTTAAAGAGAACTATGGACAAATGTACGTATACTTAACAAGCGGTAAATAAACTTTAAAACAAGCCCTACTGACCTCTGTAGCTGTAGCCACAGTGGAGTAATTCATCCTCCACACAATTTAGACCACTTCCTGTAAGCCCAGACTGCAATGGACAGACTCCTCGGGGGTGTGTCGTAAAGAGGAGAGAGCTATAATGTGCAAGCAGGGAGGGGGCTGTTCTCAGGAATTGACTCTTCCTTGGGTAGTCAGATTTTCTTCAGAGGCACATTGCAAGAAACAAGATAATTTATGGTAAAGAAAACACTGCAAATAAGGTTTACCTTTCACTACCAGAGCTTTTTTCCTGTTTTTTTTTTGTACATGCGCTAAAATGGACATTTTAGGTCTGAAGAGGGGACCTCCGATGTGAAGGGAGACCTCTGATGTAATGTGGGGACCTCTGATGTGAAATGGACCTCTGATGTGAAGAGGGGACCTCTGATGTGAAGAGGGGACCACTGATGTAATGGGAGGAATCTGATATAATGAGGGGACCTCTGATGTGATGGGGGGCCTCTGATGTAATGATGGAACCTCTGGTGTGAAGAGGGAACCTCTGGTGTGAAGAGGGGACCTCTGATATGATGGGAGACCTCTGATATGATGGGGGACCTCTGATGTGATGGGGGACCTCTGATGTGATGGGGGACCTCTGATGTGATGGGGGACCTCTGATGTGATGGGGGTCTTCTGATGTGATGGGGGTTCTCTGATGTGATGGGGGTTCTCTGATGTGATGGGGGTTCTCTGATGTGATGGGGGTTCTCTGATGTGATGGGGGACCTCTGATGTGAAGGGAAGACTTCTGATGGGAAGGGAGGACCTCTGTTGTGATGGGGGGGACCTCTGATGTGGTGGGAGGACCTCTTATGTGATGGGAGCAACTCTGATGTGATCGAAGGACCTCTGATGTGAGGAAGGGACCTCTGATGTGATGAGGGGACCTCTGATGTGATGAGGGGACCTCTGATGTGATGGGAGGACCTTTGATGTGATGGGATGACCTCTGATGTGATGGGATGACCTCTGATGTGATGGGAGGACCTCTGATGTGATGGGATGACCTCTGATGTGATGGGAGGACCTCTGATGTGATGGGATGACCTCTGATGTGATGGGAGGACCTCTGATGTGATGGGGGGACCTTGATGTGATGGGGGGACCTTGATGTGATAGGGGGACCTCTGATGTGATGGGGGGACCTCTGATGTGATGGGGGGACCTCTGATGTGATGGGGGGACCTCTGATGTGATGGGGGGACCTCTGATGTGATGGGGGGACCTCTGATGTGATGGGAGGACCTCTGATGTGATGGGAGGACCTCTGATGTGATGGGAGGACCTCGGATATGATGGGAGGACCTCTGATCTGTTGGGAGGACCTCTAATGTGATGGGAGGACCTCTGATGTGATGGGGGGGACCTTGATGTGATGGGGGGACCTCTGATGTGATGGGATGACCTCTGATGTGATGGGAGGACCTCTGATGTGATGGGAGGACCTCTGATTTGATGGGAGGACCTCTAAAGTGATGGGAAGACCTCCGATGTGATAGGAGGACCTCTGATGTGAAGTTATTTTCATTAAAGTAGATGTGATCATAGGCTCAGGCTTGCTAAGCAACATTAAAATGCCTTTCAGACTGGGGTGCTCCAAAAATTTTTTGGTGGATCAGAGTTTCACTTAAAACCAAACATAATATGACTGCTTGCAAATTTGATCAACACACAACGTGCAATGACCAATCCCCCCACATGGAGAACATTTCATGTTGCATCACAAAGCTTTGTATCCCTTCCATTATTGCACCCCCCCCCCCCCCATCCCTTCTAATACCCTTTTCATACTACCGGTAGAATAATTAAAGAATCAATACGCGCATTTCTTGCGTCCCTGTGGCCCGTCGAGGCTTTCTGCAGTCGGAAATAATTTTTGTGTTAACGGCATTTAGAATGACAAGCAAATAAAATGCTGCTGACATTTAATTGGCGCTCCATGCTATACTATTGACAGATACCAGAGCCATTCCTGAATTATCGACAAAGCAATGGCGGAACGGCAGTTTTTTTTTTTTTTTGTCTTTTTTTTAAATTTTACAGTATTGCGCGCTCCACGTTCCATTCCCTCTCACATATGTTGCAGCAGCGGCCTAATAAGTATGCAGCGCAGAGCCTTCATTAAAGACTTGATAAGATTTTTTTTGCGCCTTTGTAATAAATATCCTCACGTTTCCTAATGGATGTTAATGGAAGCGTAGCGCTCCCCCGGGAGCCATCGCCGCGAACAGTGAACTGAATCCGCTCTCTATGTTTATTGTGGTCGTGTCAGATAAATATACACATAATCACTCTTGCCGAGTTTTTGTTTTGTTGCTCAGCCCTTATTTTTCTCATTACCGCTATCTTATGTTCGCAATGATTTGTACTCTCTGCAGTAAGTTCACTCTTTTTTGTTCTTCTACATCATATCTTTATCTTTTAGCTTTTGGACGCCGCTTTAGTGGTCTGGTGTAGCTTGAAAAAGAGCTCAGGTCTTGCTGAAGATATATTTTTTCCGAAGTTACAATGTTGCAGTGTGATGACTGGGAGAGGGGAGACTGAGGAAATGCTTCCTCCTAGATCAGTGGTTCTCACCCTGTGGGTCGTGACCCCTTTGGGGGTCGAACGACCCTTTCACAGGGGTCACCTAAGACCATCGGAAAACACATATTTCCAATGTGTAAAGAGCAGCTACTGTGTTGAAAGCAGCTACTGTGTTGAAAGCAGCTACTGTGTTGAAAGCAGCAGTATTGGAGGTAAAACGACACTTCATGAATTATAATTGCTGGGTAAATAATTTTATGGTTGGGGGTCACCACAACATGAGGAACTGTATTAAAGGGTCGCGGCATTAGGAAGGTTGAGAACCACTTTCCTAGATTGTAAGCTCCAAGGAGCAGGGCCCTCGAACCCCTCGTGTATCGCATTGTATTGTTATTGTACTGTCTCATGTTCTGTCTCCCATTGTAAAGTACAGCGCTGAGCGAACTGTTGGCGCTTTATAAATACTGTATAATAATAATATAAAAAAAGACTAAGCGAGCGCTACAAGCACAAAGCAGCTGAAACACCAAAGGTAACCATAAACCTCCTAGAAATAAATAAACTTGAAATGGGTGCAGCGCTAATAACAAATAGATGTATACAAAAGTGCTTGATGCAGATGGAGAATGATGACTCATTCAACTCATAAACATATAAAGTACAAAAAATTCAAAACAGTGACATAGGTGTTAAAACATATGTAGATACGCTGGATATAAATATAAAGTGCACAATCAAAACCACATGAAGTGGTTAAAGTGATAGGTGAAAATCCAATATATTGAACGTGGGGATCATGGAAGATCTCAAAATAGGTATTCCAATTTCTTATTCCAGATGGTGTGACCGATAATAGGTAAATTGCGCACTCACCAGATGCACAATTTAGTCACGCATTTGAGATACAGTGGGGATCGAAAGTTTGGGCACCCCAGCTAAAAATTTGTATTAATGTGCATAAAGAAGCCAAGGAAAGATGGAAAAATCTCCAAAAGGCATCAAATTACAGATTAGACATTCTTATAATATGTCAACAAAAGTTAGATTTTATTTCCATCATGTACACTTTCAATATAACAGAAAACAAAAAAATGGCGTCTGCAAAAGTTTGGGCACCCTGCAGAATTTATAGCATGCACTGCCCCCTTTGCAAAGCTGAGACCTGCCAGTGTCATGGATTGTTCTCAATCATCGTCTGGGAAGACCAGGTGATGTCAATCTCAAAGGTTTTAAATGCCCAGACTCATCTGACCTTGCCCCAACAATCAGCACCATGGGTTCTTCTAAGCAGTTGTCTAGAAAACTGAAACTGAAAATAGTTGATGCTCACAAAGCTGGAGAAGGCTATAAGAAGATAGCAAAGCGTTTTCAGATGTCAATATCCTCTGTTCGGAATGTAATTAAGAAATGGCAGTCATCAGGAACAGTGGAAGCTAAAGCAAGATCTGGAAGACCAAGAAAAATATCAGACAGAACAGCTCGCAGGATTGTGAGAAAAACAATTGAAAACCCACGTTTGACTGCACGATCCCTCCAGAAAGATCTGGCAGACACTGGAGTTGTGGTACACTATTCCACTATAAAGAGATACTTGTACAAATATGGTCTTCATGGAAGAGTCATCAGAAGAAAACCTCTTCTACGTCCTCACCACAAAAATCATCGTTTGAACTTTGCAAATGAACATATAGACAAGCCTGATGCATTTTGGAAACAAGTTCTGTGGACCGATGAGGTTAAAATTGAACTTTTTGGCTGGAATGAGCAAAGGTACGTTTGGAGAAGAAGGGGCACGGAATTTAATGAAAAGAACCTCTGTCCAACTGTTAAGCATGGGGTTGGATCAATCATGCTTTGGGGTTGTGCTGCAGCCAGTGGCACAGGGAACATCTCACGAGTAGAAGGAAAAATGGATTCAATAAAATTTCAGCAAATTTTCGATGGTAACTTGATGCCATCTGTGAAAAAGCTGAAGTTAAAGAGAGGATGGCTTCTACAAATGGATAATGATCCTAAACACACCTCGAAATCCACGGGGGATTACATCAAGAGGCATAAACTGAAGGTTTTTCCATGACCTTCACAATCTCCTGACCTCAGCATAATTGAAAATCTATGGATAGACCTTAAAAGAGCAGTGCGTGACAGACAGCCCAGAAATCGCAAAGAACTGGAAGACTTTTGTAAGGAAGAATGGGCAAAGATACCTCAAACAAGAAAGACTCTTGGCTGGCTACAAAAAGCGTTTACAAGCTGTGATACTTGCCAAAGGGGGCAGTACAAGATATTAATTCTGCAGGGTGCCCAAACTTTTGCAGACGCCATTTTTTTGTTTTCTGTTATTTTGAAAGTAGAAATGATGGAAATAAAATCTAACTTTTGTTGACATATTATAAGAATGTCTAATCTGTAATTTGATGCCTTTTTAGAGATTTTTCCATCTTTCCTTAGCTTCTTTATGCACATTAATACAAATTTTTAGCTGGGGTGCCCAAACTTTTGATCCCCACTGTATAACTGTCTCATCAGGTCAGCCAGATAATCCACTATGGTAATAGCCAGGTTCCTGTTCCTAAAGGGCAATTCCTCCTTGCTGCAGTGTTTTTCCTGATTCCCTTCACATGTGCGGTTGGTCTGTGCTCACCTATTATAGATAGGAGAGCACATGTGTGGTGTATCTATGCTCGCCTATTATAGATAGGAGAGCACATGTGCGGTTGGTCTGTGCTTGCCTATTATAGATAGGAGAGCGCATGTGCGGTTGGTCTGTGCTTGCCTATTATAGATAGGAGAGCGCATGTGCGGTTGGTCTGTGCTCGCCTATTATAGATAGGAGAGCGCATGTGCGGTTGGTCTGTGCTCGCCTATTATAGATAGGCGAGCACAGACCAACCACCCATGTGAAGGGAATCAGGAAAAGCACTGCAGCAAGGAGGAATTGCCCTTTAGGAACAGGAACCTGGCTATTACCATAGTGGATGATCTGGCTGACCTGATGAGACAGTTATATCTCAAATGCGTGATTAAATCGTGCATCTGGTGAGTGCGCAATGCTTCCTCCTGCCTGCAGCAGATGGTTGATTAAAAAGCCACCGTTGAGCTCCAGTCAGTGGCTTTGCCTGCCATCAATCTACTGCTAGCAGGAGGAGGCATTTCCCCAGTCTCCCCTCCCCCAGTGATCAGATGGTACATTGTAATTTTGTAGTAATTCAAGGTGAGAGGCTGATCTGCGTCAAACACTTGTGAACAGGCTCAAGGACTTACACCAATATATAATCTGTGGGCCAGCATCTTAGTCCAGTAAGAAGATGGTGACCTGGGATGATGGCTGGCGGCAGGCCATAGGTGTACAGGTGGATGAATTAAAGGTCAAGGCAGGCAGCAGACAAGAGGTTGTGAACAAAGCCCAACTCCTGGGAAGACTTCATCCCCCGCAGACATCTTGGGAAGACTTCACTCTCATAATTGAGGGCCTGAAATCAACAAATCTCGTGTCTGCATTATACAGGCATTGATCTCCGGCCTCTCCCAGTAACATAATATGGAGCCAGAATCTCGTCAATATCAATTATTCTGCACTCGGGGAAAAAAATAATGCTCGTTCCTGTAATTTGGGATTCCTCGCTGTGCTCAGCATTGCTGTTCACTTTATTCAACCTGCTTAACATCGCATGACACATACAATGTAGGTGCAATAGAGGAAATGGAGAACACCTTGTGGCTTACTACAAAGTTACAGTGTACAGTCTGATCCCCGTAGGAGGGGAGACTGGGGAGATGCTCACTCTGCCTGCAGCAAACTGATGGCATCATCTCAGCCTAGGCAATGTCACTGATTGGAGCTCAAGGATGGCTTAAAGTGATTTATATGTGTGTGCGCAGATGAGCTGTGGGGCTCGGGTCCCAAGAGAGCCCCACAGTTTTCGCACATTTGCGCATTCACTACCTTCCCTGGGCACATGCGCCTGCACAGGTTTTCCTGAACATGCTCAAAGACTACGGGGGAGGGGTACAAAACCATTCCTGTCTTTGCGCATGTGTGGAAAATCACCTGTGCATGCGCATATGTGCAGGACCCTATGGCCTGGCAGAGCCTGTAGGTACATCTGTGTATGGTCCATAAAGTGGTGTCGGGGGGGGGGGGGGGGGCGGAGCCACCTGGAAGGCAGACTATGGACACAGCTGATCACATATCACATGATGAGGTAAAAGGCCAATCACAGCGGCCTTTTACCACGTGATCAGCTGTATCCAATAGCAGATCAAGGAGTAAGTACAGATGCCGGTTATCAGCTGCACTTTCCTCACGATGTCACAGCATGAGGGAAGTACTGCCGATAACCGACAAATGATGATCAGTGCCCAGCAGTGGCTCCCATCAGTGCCTCCAGTCAGTGCTGCCTATCAGTGCCCATCAGTACAGCCTATCAGTGCCACCTCATCAGTACAGCCTATCAGTGCCCATCAGTGCTGCCTATCCGTGCCACCTCATCAATGCCCATCAGTGCTGCCTATCAGTGCTGCCTGTCCATGCCACCTCATCAATGCCCATCAGTGCTGCCTATCAGTGCCACCTCATCAGTGCTGCCTGCCCATGCCACCTCATCAATGCCCATCAGTGCTGCCTATCCGTGCCACCTCATCAATGCCCATCAGTGCTGCCTATCAGTGCCACCTCATCAGTACCCATCAGTGCTGCCTATGCATGCCACCTCATCAATGCCCATCAGTGCTGCCTATCCATGCCACCTCATCAATACCCATCAGTGCTGCCTATGCATGCCACCTCATCAATGCCCATCAGTGCTGCCTATCCATGCCACCTCATCAATGCCCATCAGTGCTGCCTATCCATGCCACCTCATCAATGCCCATCAGTGCTGCCTATCCATGCCACCTCATCAGTGCAGCCTATCAGTGCCCATCAGTGCAGCCTATCAGTGCTGCCTCATCAACGCACATCAGTGAAGGAGAAAAATTACCTGTTTGCAAAATTATAGAAACAAAAACTTTTTTTTTAAATCTTTTCCCTTTTTTTGTTTATAGTGCAAAAAATTTTACCACCAAAAAGAAATCTCTATTTGTGTAAAAAAAAATGATAAAAATTTCTTATGGGTACAGTGTTGCATGACCGCGCAATTGTCATTCAACATGTGAGAGCGCTGAAAGCTGAAAATTGTCCTGGGCAGGAAGGGGGTAAAAGTGCCCGGTAGGCAAATGGTTAAAATGCGTAAAAACACACTACATGCATTTCTGCAGCATCTCCATTGAAGTCTATAGAACCAAAAACGCAACGTTTTGCGTTTTAAAAAAAGTCCCCGACCCGTTCCAAAAAAATGGATCCGGGTGAAAACGCAGAGATGTGAACGTGTCCCATCGGAAATCATGTTATATGGACTGTAGAATGCAAAACGCACCGCAAAGCGCTTAGGTGTGAATGTAGACTTGCAGGTAAGTAGCCGTGTCCTGTACATCTTCCATATGCTGCACGCTAGCAGTTGGTATCACACCCTTGTGTGTATTCAATGCTAAGCGCTGGAGGGGAATATAAAAGATCTGTTTCCTGAGCAGCCAATCAAATGCTTCCATTATCCAACCTGCGCTGTCCGACGTGCCCGACGTGAATACGCCCTTTTTTTTTTGTCGGTCAGGTCCGTTGTCACCTGGGTGCAGCAGCGATAGTCGCCTCCTCTACGGCTTCGGGAGATTTATCCGTTTCTCGGTGAATTTTAATCATCTTTTATACAGATAAATTGTCAGCAGTCGGCCGAGGTGCGCGGCTATTAGACATAATGAATGACTTTCATATACTTGCAAAGCGACAAATTTTTTTTTTTTTTTTTATTCGGAATTTCGAGGAAACGGGGCTACATCAAGTCTTAATAATCACTGACAGTCGCCATTAATGGAGGACGGGATTTGTAATAATACCGGTAATGGGTAAAGCTGCATGGAGCAGATATGATGAAGGGGGCCGTATGTCATTGTCAGCAATACGGGGGTGGGGGGCGATTGTTCTATACGGCACCCCGCCCTCTCCGACATGCCCGCGGCCGCTCCGGTATATTATCAGAACTTGTTTATACGGCAAGAACAATGTCACCGTTGGCTTGCTGTAATTTAGCTGTCAAATTAAATCCTGACGGCTTCAGGCAAGACGGTCGGCGTTCAGGTGAGAGATTTACCGGCGGAATTCGTCGAGATGTGTCTGTGTCGACCCGAGCACGAGAGTGTCAGATATCACAGATTACATGTCTTTAGATGTGGCGGCTGCATTCATTTTATTTTTCTTTTTCACCTGGTGATCCTGCCAGTAACACACTTCCTGTCCTAAAGTGACAGCGCTCACTCCCTGTACTGTGTCTATGGAGGGGCAGTATTGTCACCATAGACTACAGAACACCCACCTGTATGCCAGTCTGAGAACAAGAATGGCAGATATCACAGATTACCCATCTTTAGATGTGGCGGCTGCATTTGTTTTATTTTTCTTCTTTTTCACCTGGAGATCCTGCCAGTAACACACTTCCTGTCCTAGGTGACAGCGCTCACTCCCTGTACTGTGTTTATGGAGGGGCAGCATTGTCACCATAGACTACAGAACACCCACCTCTATGCCAATCCGAGAACAAGAATGTCAGATATCACAGATTACCCGTCTTTAGATGTGGCGGCTGCATTCGTTTTATTTCACATACCGGTAGTTCCTGACCTAGGGTGACAGCGCTCACTCCCTGTACTGTGTCTATAGAGGGGCAGTATTGTCACCATAGACTACAGAACATCCACCTACTGTATATACCTACTCGAGCACGAGAATGTCAGATATCACAGATTACCCGTCTTTAGATGTGGCGGCTGCATTCATTTTATTTCTGATTTTTCTTCATTTTCACCTGGTGATCCTGCCAGTAACACACATTCTGTCCTAGGGTGACAGCGCTCACTCCTTTTACTGTGTCTATGGAGGGGCAGTATTGTCACCATAGACTACAGAACACCCACCTGTATGCCAGTCTGAGAACAAGAATGTCAGATATCACAGATTACTCGTCTTTAGATGTGGCGGCTGCATTTGTTTTATTTTTCTTCATTTTCACCTGGTGATCCTGCCAGTAACACACTTCCTGTCCTAGAGTGACCGCGCTCGCTCCCTGTTATGTGTCTATGGAGGGGCAGTGTTGTCACCATAGACTACAGAACACCCACCTGTATGCCAATCTGAGAACTAGAATGTCAGATATCACAGATTACCCGTCTTTAGATGTGGCGGCTGCATTCGTTTTATTTCCGATCTTTCTTCATTTTCACCTTGTGATCCTGCCAGTAACACACTTTGTGTGCATGAGCCCTAATTGTCTGGTCATGGTCAGCCTTTGGCTTCAGTGGTTTCTGAGCTACTGGTCCACAATATTTTATTTATTTATTTCTATAGCGCCATCAATTTACACAGCACTTTACATGTACATTTACATCAGTCCCTAACCCTCAAGGGGCGTACAATCTAAGGTCCCTAACTCACATTCATACATACACATACTAGGGACAATTTAGACAGGAGCCAATTCACCTACCAGCATGTCTTCGGAGTGTGGGAGGAACCCGGAGAACCCGGTGGAAACCCACGCAGGCACAGGGAGAACATGCAAACTCCAGGCAGGTGGTGTGGTGGCTGGGAATCGAACCAACGACCCGAGTACTGCCAGGCGGAAGTGCTAACCACTCAGCCACTGTGCTGCCCAATAGGAAGTCAAAACAGTTCATCTTCACATCTGTTCAGGTCTATTCAAGAAGCAACCAAACCAGGGATTGGAATGACGGCCAGGGACCACTCATTTTCCAAATGATGGCAGCTTACCCATCTCTCTCAGGAAAGGTGTCCTGTGCTCCGTGTCCTCTGGAGGTCCCTAATTAAAGAGATATCAGCCATTGCTCCCCTCCCCCCACTGATTCTAATGGGCTCTATAAGACTTAGCAAGGATTAGGTGTGACAAGCAATTAATACACGACGGCAAAACATTGGGGAAGAACAATCTTATGCGGTTCCTTTGTACTTTCGGATCATCTCCAAAGATTTATGACTTCAGCGATTTACTTGGATTTGCAGAAAATAAAAAAAAGAAACAGAAACTTGAGAAAACAAAGTACGTGAAAGCCGCGATCCGCTCAGCCTCTGGATGTTTCTTAACATTTCATCTCCTCTAATTGGACTAAAAATAGAACTTTTCACAAAAGTAAATTTAAAACGACTTTACTTTGTGCTCCTGCAAATACTTCCACCAACTTTTATAAGCTGCTTGATTCGTAGGAGATACAGAAATTCCACAGACCATCAGGAGGGAAAGGGAAGAATGAAGAGGATACAATGCCAGAAGAGAGATCCGCAGAGGTGCCAGAAGAGAGATCCTCAGAGGTGACACAAGAGATATCCGCAGAGGTGCCACAAGAGAGATCCGCAGAGGTGCCGCAAGAGAGATCCTCAGAGGTGCCGCAAGAGAGATCCTCAGAGGTGCCGCAAGAGAGATCCTCAGAGGTGCCGCAAGAGAGATCCTCAGAGGTGCCGCAAGAGAGATCCTCAGAGGTGCCGCAAGAGAGATCCTCAGAGGTGCCGCAAGAGAGATCCTCAGAGGTGCCGCAAGAGAGATCCTCAGAGGTGCCGCAAGAAAGATCCTCAGAGGTGCCGCAAGAGAGATCCGCAGAGGTGCCGCAAGAGGGATCCTCAGAGGTGCCGCAAGAGGGATCCTCAGAGGTGCCGCAAGAGGGATCCTCAGAGGTGCCGCAAGAGGGATCCTCAGAGGTGCCGCAAGAGAGATCCTCAGAGGTGCCGTAAGAGAGATCCGCAGAGGTGCCGCAAGAGAGATCTGTAGAAGTGCCACAAAAGAAACCCGTAAAAGTGCCATGGGAGAGAACCAAGGAAATGCCAGAGAAGAAATCTGTAGATGTTCCACAAGAGGGATCAATAGAAGTTCCAGAAGAGGAATCCATAGAAGTGACTTAGGAGAGATCCACAGAAGAAATCCATAGGAGCACCGTTGATCAGGGCCATTGAAGTGCTGGAAAGATTCATAGAAGTACCAGAGGAGAGATCTGTAGAATTGCCTCAGAACGTGTCCATGGAGGCGCCACAGGAGAGATCCATAGAAGTTCCTTGGGAGAGATCCAAAGAAGTGCCATGGGAGAGATCCAAAGAAGTGCCACAAGAGAGATCCATAGAAGTGCCACAGGAGAGATCCATAGAAGTGCCACAGGAGAGATCCATGGAAATGTCACAAGAAATCTGTAGACATGCTAAAAAAGAGATCCGTAGAAGTGCCACAAAAGAGATCCATAGAGGTATCACAGGAGGGATCCATAAAAGTGCTACAGAAGAAATCTATAGGAGTACCATGGAAGAGATGCATAGAAGTGCCACAAGGGATATCCATAGAAGAGTCATGGGAGAGACCCATAGGATTCCCATGGGAGAGATCCATGGAAATGCAACAGAAGAAATCTGTAGATGTGTCACAAGATAGATCCATGGAAGTACAATAACAGGGACCCATGGAAGTGCCACAAGAAGAATTTATAGAAGTGACACGGGAGGGATTCCTAGAAATCTGTAGGTGTGCCACAGAAGAGATCTGTATAAGTGTCACGAGAGAGATCCATAGAATTGCCATTGGAGAGATCCATAAAAGTGCCAAAGGAGAGATCCTTGAAATTGCCACAACAGGGATCTGTAGAAGTACCACAAAAGGAATCCATAGGACTGCCACAGGAGAGATCTGTAGAATTGCCAAAGGAGGGATCCGTAGTGCCACAGGATAGATCTGTCAAAGTGCCAAGGGAGGAATTTGTGGAAGTGCCATAGGAGAGATCTGTAGAAGTTCTATGGGACTGATCCGTAGACATGGCTAAGAGGGAATGCATAGACACGCCACGTGGGAGATGCCTAGAAGTATAGTTAGTTGAATTAGCATATATGAGGTTTTAAGTGATCGGTATAAAAATGAATACGTATGCTTATATCTGTAGAGGTGCAAGAAGCCCATCTAGGGATCAAACAACCAAATGTATAGCTTGTGGAGAACATGTCTGCCTCAGTGCAGAATTGGGTGGCTGTTTAGACCTCATACACACGGGACATTTTGATAACACTGGTAACGTTAGCTGTGTACAGTCACGTTAAAGACGTGAGTTTTTCAGCTTTTTTTTAGCGTTTTTGCATTAGAGTTTTGCCGCATTTAGCTGCGTTTTCCTGTGTTTTTTAGCGTTGTTTTTTTTTTACCAAGAAAACATTTTATTTTGGATCAAAAAACCCTCCAAAAATGACCAGTTTGCAGCATTTTACTGCGTTTTTCCGCGTTTTTCAGCATTAGAGCGTTTTTACAGCTAAAAAACTCCTCTAGAAACCCTCTAGTCCTGGATTTTTTTCCAGCCAAAAACCATCCCAGCCCAAAAACGTTGATTACCATCTATGTGTGGACGAACACATAGGATAACATGCTGGGGGGGTTTACTAGCTGTCCAAGAAAACAAACATCAAAAGCCAAAAACAGCCGCTATAAAAACGTCCCGTGTGCATGAGGACTTACACTCGAAGCTCGTCGGGATATTCAGGATGTGTACTAAACAGTATTAGGATCCTGGAACCCAATAAGAGAGACCCCCAAACAAATGGAGGTGAGGTCAGCAGACTGCGATAAAAGTAGAAACTATGACGGGTTCCCATCAAAAGGAAAGTATGTATTTGTCATGAAATATGTAAAAACACCATCAACTTATTTCGTACTGCAATGGCACTCTTTATTAGGACAGGTGAGCCCACTGACGTTTTTGC
The DNA here is from genome assembly GCF_062004578.1 of Staurois parvus. NCBI lineage: Eukaryota > Metazoa > Chordata > Amphibia > Anura > Ranidae > Staurois > Staurois parvus. The sequence goes on along the minus strand of NW_028321548.1, from coordinate 63,043 downwards.
AGTGTGTCCCCAAGCTTTATGTCACTCCCATAAATAGAAATAAATGGGTTGCAAATGCACAAAATGTTCCAAAAACTTGCACATTGCCATAATGTAATAGTATCCCTAAATTATAATGCCTAAATAGATTAAAAAAGACAAACAAACAAATACTGTAAATAAATAAATAGCCCAAAATGGTCCATAAATTAAAAAATAAGTGATAAAATTAAAAGATAGTTTAGACATCAATAATCATAAATATAAATTATGGAATTAATAGTAAAAATTGTCACTGCTGGAGATTTATGGTAAACTGGATACAATTTATTTATAGTATGTTAAGGCCAATGCATAAAGTTAAACAAATGCAATAAAAAATATAATTCATATGTGAATTTGTTTTAATCCATGATCGTTGATGAGATTTCATCTGGCATGATGATTATGTATGCGTTTTTTTAAATATAATTAATAAAAAGGCGCACTGGATTATCGTAGCGCACAGTTCATAAAGCAATTGCTTGATTTTATAAATGATTTTATTAGAGACTAATGACTGGTTTGTTATGTGTCCACTAATGACAGTACTGTAGGACTGAGTACATGTGTTGATAAAGATATGTTGGGGGGGGGCTAGAAACTGATTGGTAAATTTAATTTTTTTTACATGGTAATTTTGTATGTTTAATTATTATTACTATTATATATCCATTAATATGAGAATTAAAGCCTCATGCGCATGGACATTTGAGGCCTTTAATATGTTCTGTTGCAAAATCTCAGCTTTTTTTTTCCTGCCTGGGGAGCTGCAGGTGGTGCGTACAATTGGTCATACAGTGTATGGCTATGCGCGGTTGTATTCAGGTATAGAATGTTGCTTTCATGCATCAGTGCAAAATATAATATAATATTCGTGTTTATCCCAATGCACAAAAGCCATTCACTTCTGTGGCCAGCAATACGCATCACCTACGGCTCACTAATTGGGGAAATATTCCAGGATTTTACACTCAGGCACATTCACCTGTTCCCACCGGCTGTACATGTATATGCCGCCTCTGTGTGTGTGGTCTTTAGCACTGACTGGCTGCTTATAAAGGTCCATAGGGAATGCCTTTCTGTGCAGTGAGCACGCTCACTGCGAGCTTCCAGCACAGTAACTAAAATGTTGCAGATCACTCCCAATGCATGCTTGTGAATGGGAGCTTTCAGTCATGTGACAGACAATCAAAGGGGTTACATGATTTGAATGGCTGCCTTTGTTTCCCGGCATTTAGAGTCTCTTAATGCTGGGGGTGGCAGCAGGAAGGGGTTAAAGCCTCAATGTGTCTGTGTAAATGAGATCTAAATGTCGGGTAAGAAACAGATTAATAATGCCAATATCCTGGGTACATCTATATTTCCATGTGGCAAAGTTTCTCACTCCATAAACCAACATATTATTTAGCAGAATGAAATTACAATTTGTTAGACACCAAATAGGATACAGAGCTGATTTCTCTTAGGTCTAATGTGTCTTCTTAGCATTCTGGTGTAAAAGTGTTTTGCTGAAGCTGAGCTCCAAGTTTGACTTTTTTTTTTTGTACCTTGGAAAGTTGGCATTAACAACATTCCTTGCCCTACAAGTGATTGCTTTTACAGGGATCCTATGGGTATGGCATGTGCATACTTATATTTATCCAAGCTGGGCCAATGTAAGGGCTCATGTACATGGGGAGTTTGGAAAACTCTTCTTACCAATGGAAACTGACTGTTGGAAAACGTATGTTAAAAAACGTCAGTTTAGCTGAGTTTGCATACCGTGTTTATGCACGTTTGCGTTTTTAAAAGATAACCTCAGGAGACCTTCCCAAATGCCCAGAATGCACTGAAATATATTTAAAAAAATTAACTATTTCAAACATTTTGAGAGAAATAGAGAGAGCAGAAGCAGAGAGAGCAGTATGTGTGGAGATGACCTGTCTTTTCTGGTTGTATTCACTATGGATCCCATCATGAGCATAATGAGGCGCGTTCTACCATTTTATCCTTCACGCAAAACCTGGAACTGACTGCGCTGGTGTACCGGGTCCATTTGAATACATGGAAAACACTTTGCATGCATTTCTGATGATGAAAAAAGACTCTGGACAGCATCTGGACATGGAACAGTTAAAAAACGCTTCTAAATGCAAACGCTTATAACTGCGGTTAGCCGCGTTTACAAGAGTTTGGCATTTGAAACACCAGTAAAATCTACTCCTGAACGCAAGTTTTCTGCGGTCAAAAAAACGACTGTAAACTCAACTGCCTGTAAATGACGATGTGTACATGGACACATAGGAAAACATTACAGAGGGTTCAGGGGCTGCTGAAAAAAACACTGAACAGCTCCTGAACGTCAGTTTATCAGTTGCAGTGTACATGGAGCCTTAACACTGCAATAAAATACATACCTGGAAATCTGTTTTTAAATGGCTGAATAGCACAGATGTGAGATTTAAGTCTGACCGATTTTTTTAAATCCGATTTGCGAATTTTGGGGAAAACAAGGCGCAGTGTTCAATATTACTCCCGCATTCTATGCACACAGGTTGGAGTTCATCAGACCTCCTAATCATCACACGGTGTGCTCCTGATAATGCATGGTGTCTGGCATGGCTGTCATGCCACTTCAGTTGATTACACAGGGAGAGCCGCGTTCTTCTAGTGGGACCTGCAGGGCTGAGCTATCACTTTGACAGCTTGGGTTCTGCTGTGTATTCATTTATAAAGGAAATCTATTCTTTCTTTAGTTGAGGCTTGGTTCGCATATATGTGGTTGTGCGTGCCCTGGGAGCGCAGGCACAGCAGACAAGTCATTTGAATGGGCTGCTGTGTCTGCGTTTTCTGTAGGTCCCTGCACCTTCTTTAATACCCAGCTGCACAGAAGTCGCATGGTGTGTTTGCACCTTGTGATTTCCATCTGCGGGAGACCGCATCACATTTTTCATTTGGGGGTACCATTAAGACTAAATGGCACCCTGCACGTTGCATGCAGGTGCAGAACTGCGTGCGATTTACATACCTTCCTGCACCTGCATATATATAAACCTGCATATATATACAGTTGCAAGAAAAAGTATGTGAACCCCTTGGGATTACGTGGAGTTTTCCATGAATTGGGCATAAAATGTGCTCTGAACGTCATCTAAGTCACAACAATAGAAAAACACAGTCTGCTGAACATAATACTACACAATCATTAGATGTTGCCATGGTTTAATTGCACATGACATGTAAACATTCACAGTGCAGGGAGGAAAAAGTATGTGAGGCCCTAGCTTAATGACTTCTCCCAGAGCTAATTGGAGCCAGGAGTGAGTAACAAAAATGTTAGCATGTGCCAGAGATTTCTGTAGGTCTTTAGCTGACACTCTGGGGTTCTTCTTTACCTCATGCAGTATTCTGCGCTGTGCTCTTGCAGTCATTTTTACAGGACGACCCCGCCTAGGGAGAGTAGCAACAGTGTTAAACTTTCTCCATTTGTAGACAGTCTGTCTTACCGTGGACACATGAACATCAAGGCTTTTGGAGATACTTTTGTAACCCTTTCCAGCTTCATACAAGTCAACAATTCTTGATCGTAGGTCTTCTGAGAGCTCTTTTCTGCGAGGCATGGTTCACATTAGACAGTGCTTCTTGAAACCATTAAACCCAAAACAGGTGTGTGTTTTTTAAGGGCAGGACAGCTGTCAGCAACACATCCAATATCATCACACTGATTGGAGTCAAGGTTGGCTCACTCCTGGCTCCAATTAGCTCTGGGAGAAGTCATTAAGCTAGGGCCTCACATACTTTTTCCTCCCTGCACTGTGAATGTTTACATGTTATGTGCAATTAAACCATGGCAACATCTAATGTTTGTGTAGTATTATGTTCAGCAGACTGTGTTCTTCTATTGTTGTGACTTAGATGACGTTCAGAGAACATTTTATGCCCAATTCATGCAAAACTCCACGTAATCCCAAGGGGTTCACATACTTTTTCTTGCAACTGTAAACCTGCATATATATAAACCTAGGATGAATCATTATTATGTGTAAATAAAAAAAATATAAACCAAGATATTATAAAAAAAAAACTTTTTTAGACCATTGTTAGTCTTTGGTGAACCCTAATTAGTTCTTATTAATTACCTTTTCCCTTCTTCCCTAAGGATTTTTTTGGCCGATTTTTTTTTTATCATTTTGTAGCTTTTAAAAATTTGCTTGTTTGTCTATGCAGCGCCAAATTTCTTAAAATGCTTTTTACCAGAAACGTGATTGTTTCTGGTAAAAATTGTTAGTCTTTAGTGGACCATAATTAGTTCTTATTAATTTTATTCCCTTCTTCCCTTAGGATTTTTTTGGCTTTTTTTTAAAATCATTTTGTAGCTTTTAAAAATTTGCTTGTTTGTCTATGCAGCGCCAAATTTCTTAAAAATGATTTTTACCAGAAACGTGATTCTAGCGCCGTTTAAAAGAGACACGTTGCAGAATAAAATTTGTTAACCCTAAGGACTGGTTCACACCAGATGCAATCCAGTGCTTTTTTTTTAATCTGCATCAAAAACGCATGCACAATGGTTTCCATTCCACTGGCCCTAGTTCACACCAGCACAGTGTGTTCCAATGCGAAAGTAGAACATAATGCATTTTTTTTGTGCATGGAATGCATCTGGACAGGGGCGGACTGACAACTCATGGGGCCCCCGGGCAATAGGGGATGATGGGGCCCCTGTATCCTTGCCCAAACTCAAAAAAGCCTATGAAAAAGGTACCAGGGGCATCTCATGGGGCCCCCTACTGACCCCGGGCCCTCGGGCAGTGCCCAAGTTTCCAAATGGTCAGTCTGCCCCTGCATCTGAAATGCAACAAAATGCATCAAAAATGCACCGGAACAGACATGTCTGGAATTGAGATAAAGAAAAAAGAGGGGGAAAATGCACCAGAATGCATCAAGAACACGCACGCAGAAACGCATCTGGAATGCAGAAATTGTGAACCGGCCTTCATTGTTTTTTTTGTAGTTAATAAGTCCCCTTCACTTACCTTTTTTTTTTTTTTTTTTTTTAATACCATTTTAATATACATTTTAACTTTGTACTTTTTTTCTTTTATCATTTATCTAAAGAGTTTTGGGTGGCGTTGGGCATCTTTGTCTTGGGTGCCAGACTGTGTTAATCTCAGTACACACTGTAAGAAAATTAGATGAACGATTGTCCGGTGTTCCTCAATATTTGATAGCAGGACGAACATTTATTATATGACAAGGGCTTTTTTTTGTTGTTTGTTGTATCTGATATCTGATCCTGTGCGTCTTTTGTATCTGATTTTTCTCCTACCAAAACAATACACATTAAACGAAAATCGTTAGTTCTGTTCTCGTACGAGAAAAATTTTGGAGTTTGTACTTTCAGAAGTTTTCGCTTCGAAAGTCTGAATCGGGTGTCGAAAGTTGAGTACACACTATAACAAAAATTGAACGATCGTGCCTCGTGCGGAATTTTTCGTTTGATTTTCTTATAGTGTGTACCCCACTTTAATTTTGTAGATGAAAATATTTTCAGCGACTAAATGAACACTATTTAACTTAAATATGACCAAAATTAAAATGCACCACTGCACCACCTGCTTAAAGTTTGCATGTTCTCCCTGTGCCTGCGTGGGTTTCCTCCAGGTACTCCGGTTTCCTCCCACACTCCAAAGACATGCTGGTAGGTGAATTGGCTCCTGTCTAAATTGGTCCTAGTATGTGTATGTATGAATGTGAGTTAGGGACCTTAGATTGTACGCCCCTTGAGGGTTAGGGACTGATGTGAATGTACAATATATGTAAAGCGCTGCGTAAATTGACAGCTCTATATAAGTACCTGAAATAAATATGTAAGTCCTCAACCCAGAGTACCCGGAGGAAACCCACGCAGGCACAGGGAGAACATGCAAACTCCAGGCAGGTGGTGCCGTGGTTGGGATTCGAACCAACGACCCTAGTACTGCCAACGACCCTAGTACTGCCAACGACCCTAGTACATTATACTAATGTTTCCTCATGGGGTGGGTCTGTGTCCTGCACTCACAGTATGCCCTCAGTCTTCTGAGCTGAATGACAGTGGACATCATTCAACCCCAAGGACTGAGGACATCTAGTGGCAGAACTGAACTAATGCATCAAAAAATATATATAAATCCTGGTGTTAGGCCTTCTGTGGGTCCCATGATGGTGCTGGATTTGTCTTTCTTGGATCTACAGCCCAGTGCTCTCCATTTGTCATCACCAGATAAATAATATAATCAGGCTTTAATAGAAAAACACTTCGCCAAGGTTTATCAAATATTTATAAGACCCTTTTTGCGGCATTTTTATTATTTAATTCTCTGATTAAAGGCAAGACAAATACGGATCATTTATTCTTCCATTTCTTACTTGTCAATATTTGTCTTCGGGTAGAGCAGCGTACGATGCCGAATGGGTGTCCCAAGAAAGCCGGCGTATTTATTTTTGTGAAACCGCCGCATTTAATGCTCGCCATGCTGCCGGCAAAGATCAATCGCCTTCCTAATCCTTTCCACTGCACTAGCGGGCCTCTTGACATCAGATTCCACATGCAAAGCGAAGGTGTCAAGCGGCAGATTTGTAAAGCCCTCTGCGCAAAGGTTCCGGGATTACTTCTCTTTTTATAATCGTGTAATCTCATCTTTAAAGTAAAGGATATTTTTTTGCAGCTTTTTCATTCAGCTTATTTGTAATTTTGAAGTAGAACTAAAGACAAAACTTTTTTTATTTTTCACTTTGGATAGAGTAAGGGAGGGTTATAACCCCTGTCAGGTTTTTTTTTTTTTGCCATCTGTGTCCCATTGTGGAGATTTCCCTTCACTTCCTGTCCCGTAGCTAAGGCAGCACAGTGGCTAAATGGTTAGCACTTCCGCATGGCAGTACTAGGGTCATTGATTCGAATCCCAACCACGGCACCACCTGCCTGAAGTTTGCATGTTCTCCCTGTGCCTGTGTTGTTTTCTTCCGGGTACTCCGGTTTCCTCCCACACTCCAAAGACATGCTGGTAGGTGAATTGGCTCCTGTCTAAATTGTCCCTAGTATGTGTATGTATGAATGTGAGTTAGGGACCTTAGATTGTACACCCCTTGCGTGTCAGTAGTGTATTTAGGTTTTGTGCTGCCATAGGCAACACCAAAATTGTCTGCCCCCACGCATACCAACCAATAGAGGCGTCACTAGGGTTGGTGTCACCCGGTGCGGTAACACTTGGTGACACCCCCTCTGACGTTCCCCACAGAATGGATCGGATCTGTGGATTGAGCACCAACACCACCCCCCTTCCCCCGCCTGACATTTATTTCAGGTACTTATATAGTGCCATCAATTTACGCAGCACTTTACATATATATTGTACATTCACATCAGTCCCTAACCCTCAAGGGGTGTACAATCTAAGGTCCCTAACTCACATTCATACATACACATACTAGGGCCAATTTAGACAGGAGCCAAGTAACTTACCAGCATGTCTTTGGAGCGTGGGAGGAAACCGGAGTACCTGGAGGAAACCCACGCAGGCACAAGGAGAACATGCAAACTTCAGGCAGGTGGTGCCGTGGTTGGGATTCGAACCAACGACCTGCTGACATTGACCAACAACACCCTTGCCCCCCACCCAGGAGAGCCTTCCACTACCCCGGCGATAGAGAAAAAGACACTCACCTTCACAGCTCTGGACATCCCCAGGAATGAAAGTCATAATCTCCATACATCATGAAGCAGCCCACAGCCTCTCTCGGATCCCACCTGGTTCCCATGGCACACATGTCCCTTCTTTCATCCCTTCTTCTTGGGGTAGGTGCTGCCCCCCTGAACACTGCCACCCTAGGCAAGTGCCTTGTGTGCCTTGTGGTAAATATGCCCCTTGAGGGTTAGGGACTGATGTGAATGTACAATATATATGTAAAATGCTGCGTAAATTGATGGCGCTATATAAGTGCCTGAATTATAAAATGAATGAATAAATCGGGAAGTAAGAGGAAATCCCTCATAAATGAGGAAATCTCTGGTTGTCACCAGAACTAGCGTCCCCATTGGAAGATTTCACCTCTATTCCTGTCCTGAGGATGACCCAAAATATGGGATTAGCTTTTGCTCTCAGTGATATCAGTCAACCATACAAATAGGGTGAGAGGATCTCCATAACGGGGGCACAGACAGCAGTGAAAACCTGACAGGGGCTATAATCCCTCTCCAATCTATTCAAAAAATGTAAAAAAAAGTTTTGCCTTTGGGGATACTTTAAGCAGCTGAGACTTTTGCTTTTAAAATGAAAATGCATGTGCAGCCAAAACTTTTATTTTTCTGTTTAAAAGAGTAGAAAAAGGGGTTAGAATTTCCTTTCATTTTATTTTTGCAATCTGTATCTGCACTGTGGAGATTTATTTTCATTTCCTGTCCTGGAAACACATCAGGAAGTGAGAGGAAATCTCTAGAAAGCGACGGGAAATCCCCTGTAATGGTGGCTATAGGCTCTTCTATAAATGATCGACTTTCTCCAATCTATTTCTTCTAATTGGAACGATCAATCTATAGTTGACAACCCATTTGATTGATATGTCGCTCACAGGGAAGTGGATTTTGATAGTTATGATACCCACATACCTTTCATTCGTAAGTTATTGATGGCATCTCTGTCTCCACCATACAAATTCATAATCCGATTGATCAAAATATGATTGTATTGGTGAACAAAGTATCTCAAAGCTGCCAGTCTATGCAAAACGATCAATCATTTTTAGCTGTTGCCGATCGACTTTGATCAAACTGAGTCAATCTAAAGGGAAGATATGGTTGTTTGTGAATTTGATTAGGGATGCACCGAAATTTTGGTGGCCGAAATGCTTCGGCCGAAAACACCCCTTTCGGCCGTTGGCCGAAATGAAAAAGAGCACTGATACAGGTTCCGAAAAAACCCCGCCCCTTGCCGCCGCCCGCCCCTCGCCACCTGCACATCGCCCGCCAGCCATCGCCACTGCCCGCCCACCACTGTCGCTACTGTCCGCCGCTCGGTAGTTCTCAGCCTTACCTGAGAAACCATTGATCCCGGCACTGGGCATAGAGATGAGTGAAGGAAAGATGACCACCACTCATCTCTATGAAGGAAAGATGGCCGCCACTCATCTCTATGCCCTTGGAGGACCTGAGCGATGTCACTTCCCATGCCAGCCATTTGTTTTTTTTTTAAAGCACTAGATCAATGCTTTTTTTTTTTTGATGCTTTACATTGTAGAGGAGAGATGTGGGGTCTTTTTGACCCCATATTTCTCCATAAAGAGGACCTGTCACTAATTATTTCTATCACAAGGGATGCATACATTTCTTGTGATAAGAATAAAAGTGATTAAAAAATTTTTTAAAAAGACAGTGCAAAAAAAAAAAAAATTAAATACATATTAAAAAAAAAAGTTTAACATGCCCCCGTCCCCCTGTGCTCGCATATGTAAATGGTGTTCAAACCACACACGTGAGGTATCGCCATGAACGCCAGAGCAAGAGCAATAATTCTTACACTAGACCTCCTCTGTAACTTTACACCAGTGTTTCTCAACTCCAGTCCTCATGGACCCCCAACAGGTCATGTTTTCAGGATTTCCATTATTTTGCACAGGTGATTTGATCAGTTTCACTGCCTTAGTAATTACCACAGCTGTTTCATCTGCGGGAAATCCTGAAAACATGACCTGTTGGGGGTCCATGAGGACTGGAGTTGAGAAACACTGCTTTACACTAACCTGTAATAATTTTTAAAGCGTCACCCATGGAGATTTTTAAGTACTGCAGTTTCATGCCATTCCACGAGCGTGCGCAATGTTAAAGCTTGACTTGTTGGGTATCTATTTACTCACCTTAACATCCTCTCATATTTCACAAAACAATTGGGGTAGATATTATTTTTTTTTTTGTTTTTTTTAATCATAGTGTATTTTTTTCCAAAAAATATATATTCATTTTTAAAAACTGAGCATTTCTATTTTGGTTTTCTGCCAAGCGCATTTTGAATTTTCGTTTTCGGCTCCAGAATTTTAATTTCGGTGCACCACTAAATGTGATCATTTTGATTGGCCACCGTGAGACCTCTATCATCAGTACAGGTGTCCCCATTAGAAAAGATTACCCCTATCTTGTTCTGGTGAGAACTGTAAAATGTTCGATTTTCCATCAATTTCAGTGGTCACCAGGACCAATAGAGAGGGTGAATCTCCCTGGTGGGGTCATGGACATAAACAATAAAACCTGGAATGAGTGCTGTGTAGATGTGATCAATTTGTATTACTTTAGTGTATATGTTTAATTGGATATATAATCATCTCATATCTAATTACTATACTATTTGCTAGAAGTTGTTTAAGATTTTTAGCATCTTTATAAAAAAAATATATATATATTCTATATTTCTTATTTTCATTTTTTAAGTTTATCTTTATTCCAATTAATTTCATTTTTAATTGGATCTTTAAATTGAGTCTCAATATAAATTGTTGATGGTTTATCATTATTGTAAAATGATTTATTTACCAATTATTGTTAGTTTTGTGTAGCAATAATTGGTAAATATGACATGATTATAATTAAAGTATTTACGAAATTAGTAAAATTGAGTCAACATAAGATTTTATTTTATTATGTCCTTAGGTGACCATTTTTAGACTTTATACATATGGCATTTTATGCTTTTCACTTCTTGGAGCCCTCTGTGGCCAGTAACATCACAGGGAAATGCCGGCTCTAACCCGGATTGCTGGCTCTGTTTTGGTGGCTTGGTGCCAAGGGCTCCAGCTGTAAGACCAACATCAGCTTCTATTGCCAGATCGGCTACCAGCAGCACTCCACGAATCCACACTCGTTCTAAGGCTGGTAACACAATAACAGACACTTCTCCTGATGTCAGAAAATCATGTGTCAGTAACACTTTGTCTTGATCAGCGAATGACTTGCTTGACACTTGTAACAGTGGCAGGAACAGTAAGAAGTAGACTTACAGGCAAGGAAGTGTATGGCATCTCCACCGGTCCCTGCCGCCCTGGCCTTGGCGCTCCATCTCTATCTCACGCTTCATGTAGATATCTCCATCAAACTGATAGTCATCCTTCTATACGGGGCGAAGAAGGAACTGGTGAATGGTGCTCCAATAATCAGGAATATGTTTCCAGCACACCTCAATCTCTGCAATCAAATCGTCTTTATTGACATTTGTTCATCAAGTTGTAGAAAAAGTACCACTCTTTGTATGACATGCCGAAAACGTCAATAAAGGCGAGTTGATTGCAGAAGATTGAGAGGTGCTAGAAAAATATTTTTGTCTCTGGGTGTCTCTTTCGCTCTCTCCCCCCTCCATTTCCTTTTCTCTCTTTTCTCCTGCTCTCCCTCTATCCGTTTCCCTTGCTCTCTCTCTCTTTCCTTTTGCACATTTTCTCTCTCCCTCTCCCACACTCTCTCTTTCCCTCCCCCGCACTCTCTGTCTCTCTCTCTCTCTCCCTCTCCCGCACCCCCTGTCTCTCTCTCTCTCTCCCTCTCCCGCACCCCCTGTCTCTCTTTCTCCCTCACCCGCACTCTTGTCACACCCCTCTCCCCCTCACTCCCTTTCTCACTTCCTCTTTCTCCCCCTGGAGTCTTTCTCTCTCCCTCTTTTCCTTTTCTCTCTTTTTCTCTTGTTCTTCTTATCCCTCTCACTTTGTCTCTCTCTCTCCCGCTCTCACATTTCCTATCTCTCCTCCACCTTCCCTGTCTCAACCTCTCCCACACTCCTCTCTCTCTTCCTCTCCCGCACTCCCCTCTCTCCTCTTTGTCTCTCTCGCCCCCTCTCCTGCACTCTTTCTCTTCCTCTCCTGTACTCCTGTCTCTTGCACTCCCTGTCTCTCTCTCTCTCTCTCCCCCCCTTTCGCACTCTGTTCACACCCTCTTCCGCACTCCCTCTCCCGCACTCCCTGTGTCTCTCCCTCTCCCGCACTCCCTGTGTCTCTCCCGCACTCCCTGTGTCTCTCCCTCTCCCGCACTCCCTGTGTCTCTCTCCCTCTCCCGCACTCCTTGTGTCTCTCTCCCTCTCCCGCACTCCTTGTGTCTCTCTCCCTCTCCCGCACTCCTTGTGTCTCTCCCTCTCCCGCATTCCCTGTGTCTCTCTCCCTCACCTGCACTCCTTGTGTCTCTCTCCCTCTCCTGCACTCCTTGTGTCTCTCTCCCTCTCCTGCACTCCTTGTGTCTCTCCCTCTCCCGCACTCCCTGTGTCTCTCCCGCACTCCCTGTGTCTCTCCCTCTCCCGCACTCCCTGTGTCTCTCCCTCTCCCGCACTCCCTGTGTCTCTCCCTCTCCCGCACTCCCTGTGCCTCGCTCCCTCTTCCACACTCCCTGTCTCTCGCTCCCTCTTCCACACTCCCTGTCTCTCTACCTCTCCCACACTCAATCCTTCTCTCTACCTCTCTTCCTCAATCCTTCTCCCCCTCACTCCCTTTCTTTCTCACTCCCTCTTTCCCCCTCTCGAGTCTCTCTTTCTCTCTATCTCCCTCCGTTCCTTTTCTCTCTTTTTCTCCTTCTCTTCATATCCCTCTCCCTTTGTCTCTCTCTCCCGCTCTCACATTTCCTATCTCTCCCCCACCTTCCCTGTCTTTCCCTCTCCCGCACTCCTCTCTCTCTCCCTCTCCCGCACTCCTCTCTCCCCTCTCTGTCTCTCTCCCCCTCACCCGTCATTCCTCTCTCCCCCTCTCCTGCACTCCCTGTCTGTCTCTCCCCCTTCCGCAGTCTTGTCACACCCTCTGCCGCACTCCCTCTTTCCTTCAATCCCTCACTCCCTCTCTCTCTCTCCCTCTCTCTCTCTCCCTCTCTCTCTCTCCCTCTCTCTCTCTCTCTCTCTCCCTCTCTCTCTCCCTCTCTCTCTCCCCCGTACTCCCTCTTTCCCCCTCTCCCTCTCCTCCTGCCCCTTACCTTTACCAGTTCCCTTTCTTCCCTTCTCTCATTATATCCCCCTCCCTCTTTCCCTCTCTCCACCCCCCCCCCCCCCCCGTTCTCCCTCCTCTCCTCTACCTCTCCCTCTTTCTGTCTTTTTCTTTTCCTCCCCCGCTCTCCCTCCCTCTGTCTCTCTCTCTCCCTCCTTTTTCCCTAGTCTACTTCAGTTCTAGACCACCAATAAACCAACCTTAGAGGAGATGGAATCAATATTAGCTATTCAAGTCTAAGCGTGACTCTCTCCTTGTACCTCCAGCCCCCCTCAGGTGCACACTTAGGAGCCCAGCCCCGCTCAGCTGTTCCTCTTCTCAAGTAGAAATGAACGGGCCGCACACTGATGCCATCGCTGATGTAAAACCAACATAAATAGAATAAATAGAAGATTCACAACATATAGTTTCACCCGTCTACCTCGCGTTTCACCCACAAAGGGCTTAGTCATAGAGACTCCTCAGGAGGAGGAAATATCTCAAAAATACTGTTTGCTGTTATGCCTAGAGCACATATAAAAGTGGATGATGTGGCCCCACCATGCGTGGCCTTATCACGGGTCATGCATTGCCCATCATGGGGCTGCTTGGAAGGTGGGGGTGCACTTGACTTCCTGTTTGAATGCACAGATGGAAAAACAATCCCAAAGACCAGACCATTGACCATCCATGTACAATTACTCTACAAAAGCAGGACCTCCTATTCCCGTGCAAGTCCCCCAATACATACCTCTTTTCCTGTGCTGATATAATGGACCTCACCATAAATCCAGCTTTATCCGTCCGCAGATCCTCACAGCATTTCCATTAGAGACTTGCCTGAGCTGCTGGAACTGTGAGCTTCGGCACAGCTTTCAGGTGAAGCGGAACTTAGCCCTGAATTTAAAAAACTTGAAAGCCAACAAGACTTTTATTTCAGTAGAGACCTACTACACTATGTTCCTTCTTACATAAAGGATTCTTACCTTCCTCCGTGCAAGATGCTTTAGAATGTGCGCTGAGCACTTTACACACACATTGGTGCTGGGATGAATCTATCTATCTATCTATCTATCTATCTATCTATCTATCTGTCTGTCTATCATTATCTATCTATCTATCTATCTATCTATCTATCTATCTATCTATCTATCTATCTATCTATCTATCCCAGATCTATCTATCTATCTATCTATCCCAGATCTATCTATCTATCTATCTATCTATCTATCTATCTATCTATCTATCTATCCCCTATATCTGTCTGTCTGTCTGTCTGTCGTATCTATCTGTCTGTCTGTCCTTTCTTTTTGCTTTAGACATTGCATGCATGTGAAAGGATTCCCAAAGCCCTATAGGTTAGCCAAGGAGACAGCAGAGCAGAAAGCACTCTCTTTCAGACACAGCTTCCTCCTATTACCACATTGCCTGATAAGGGACTTGTCACTGCTTTCATCTGTATGTGACAATTCAGTTGAGGGGAGGTAGTCTGTGCCGCTGTGACAAATATGAGCAGTTTACCCGGATCCATGCCGATAGGGAGATTTTGAGGCCACTGAGCTCCTGTCCTATCTTAAGCATCGTAGGACTGGTGTTCATCTTGGGTGGTGTCCCACCCCTCCTATATGTTTGCTTGCTGCCTGTGGTCACCGGCATCATTGGTGGTTCTAGCTGAGTCTTCTTTTCATCGATGCCAGTGGGTTATGCCTCCCATCGTCCTATGTCAGGACACACAAAGTCCTCCTGATGAACGTGCAATTGCAATACGCGTCGAGAATTGGTAGCCACGTTAACCCACTCGCCTTATGGCGGTTTCGCAATGTGTTTGATATGCACTATACTTTGTTGCAAAAGAATTCTATAAAGTGGGTTTAGGGTGGTGCTGTGCTGGGTATTGACACATTGACATTGTTTTTAGTCATATATGGTCACTGTAATGTGCTTTGATTTTATATTGATATTCATAACAGTAAAAGATTTTTATTAACTACAAACTGATTTTGGTGTCGATTCCTGAGATGCTGAGCACTGTAAAGTCCCATTTTTCTTTTCCTTGAATGTGTTTACTGTTCTATGTGGATGTGGTGTCTCACTTACCCACCAACGCCTTTTACTTTTTTGTATATTCACCTTGAGCTATAGAAGTCTTTACATTTAACTGCAAGTGGAAGTAAGCTCAAAAATGTATAGAGAACATTTACCTTCACCTTTTTCTTAAATTCCTTCCAAAAAAAAAATCCGCCTGCTTTTCGATACTTATGGGTGCCTAGGCATTCCTGCAGCCGATCAGTTGTATATCTGAAGTGTGAGATCCATGGCACTGCTGCCCCTGACTGCTAGTCTCACCAGATTGGGTACTGCTGCTGTGTTGCTCAGTGTTCTCCATGCTGGAAGCTCTGAGATGAGGAAGCAAAGCCTTTCCTTTTACCAATATGTCCTCCTCCACACAGAGACGCACCTTACCAACCGATCAGCGACTGCTGCCCCTCTCTGCCAATCCCTCCACTGGCTTCCACTAACCCAGCGTATAAAATTCAGAATACTAACCACAGCTTACAAAGCCATCCACAACACTGCTCCTCTCTACATCGCCAACCTCATCCGCAGATATCGCCCAAATCGCCCACTCTGCTCCTCCCATGATATCCTCCTCTCTAGCTCCCTCATCACCTCCTTCCACACTCGCTTCCAGGACTTCTCCAGAGCCTCCTCGCATCCTCTGGAACTCCCTACCACAGTATGTCCGGTCAGCCCCCACCTTGTCTGCCTTTAGGCGATCTTTGAAAACTCACTTCTTCAGGGACGGCCTACCCCACCTCCCCCTAAGAACTGTACTTGAATCACTTCCGCCAGATCATCCCCCGCAGCTATCACCTTTTGTATCACCTCCCCCTTCCTTTAGATTGCAAGCTCCACGAGCCGGGCCCTCCGATTCCTTCTGTACTGAAATGTATTGTTGCTGTATTGTCTCCCTTATATTGTAAAGCGCTGAGCAAACTGCGCTATATAAATCCTGTATAATAATAATAGTAATATATAAATCCTGTATAATAATAATAGTAATATATAAATCCTGTATAATAATAATAATATATAAATCCTGTATAATAATAATAATATATAAATCCTGTATAATAATAATATATAAATCCTGTATAATAATAATAATGTAGAACAAGGCACGGGTTCAGTTCCTCTTTAATTAGAAAAGGAATTGAGGGCTCCACCTGCTGGATGAGCAGAAGACTACATACAATTTGTATGCAAGGTTTCATATTGGCTGTCAAAAAAAAAAAAAGTGAACAATTTTTTTAGTCCAGACTATAAAAAATAAAGTTGGGAGGATAAGTAAAAAAAAAAATCACTACTTACCCCCCTTTAAGTTCTCCTTCCATTGTGATTGACATATGGGCAGCGTGCCCAGCGGGATAAAGAAAAATAAAACTTTGATCTGAAGCCGGGCATGTTACCGCCTGCCTTGGCTCGTAGCAGAGCGGTGTATATCCTATTTGTGAGCGAAAGCGATCTTAATGATGAACGACTGGCGGTGACATTTTACCTGTGCGTTGAACACGCCGCGTGATCTATGCAGAGTAGCTGGCTGCAGGTTATCATTTAATACAGAGTCTTTGTCATGTCGAAGGCTGGGCGTGCGGTCTAATCACAGGCCCGCTATTCTCTCCGCAGTGACACGCTCGTACATTATACTGTCATGGTAGCGTTTGAGCAGAAATACAATTGTATTATGTCAAGGCCCAATACAAACAGCGAGTCACAGCCCCTCACTCCGCTCATCAGTCACTTTTCACTAGACATTAGGTGGCGCCTGCTGTCGCCATGCGGATTGGGGGGGATGGCGCCGATGAATAGGGTAGGCGATCTTGAAAGTGGAGTTTACCTGTAATGTATTCACTAGGCATTTGTCTTTTTCTTTGGTTCCTATTGAATAAGTGTTCTTTCCCACTTGTCATTCCGTGGAAAGGGGCTCGTGTTCAAGGACACCAGACTCAGGAGCAAAGAACAATGCGGGGATGAGCTGCACTTCTTGCCGTATTTGATGGGTGGAACAGAAGGGTGCTTGTAGAGAGAGTCTGCAATGGATGGGGCCATGCGAGACCAAAGTAGAAGGATAAAGCTCTCCAGCTCTCCAATGGGATTTTCACACATTTGTTTGTAGAACGTCACATTTGCCGAAATCTAGCCAACATTTGGAGGCCTCGCAGTGTCCTTGCATGGTCTCTTCCTCAAGCCAACACATTGACAGTAAGCATATAAACCAATCACATACTTATGCAGGCCATAGACAGGGAGAAAACCGGCCATTTTCTTTTTTTAGAAAAATGAAAAATCGGTTGTTCAATCGGCCGACGTTACCACCATTGGTAAAAAAAGTTGGCTGATTTTCGTCCCATCTACAGCCGGCGAATATAATAGTGGTGTCCCTGCAGAGAGCTCCACTATTATATTTGACATTTAAAAGAATAGCAAAGTTGCAACATTGTACCGCCCCTTGATGACGTCATGGTGACGAAACGCGCTGGGTGTGGCCTACTCGATGTTGATGTCAGGACGTTCTTTTCCCAGTGTTTGTTGGAGGTGATCCGCGGTGAGCGGGGATCGTTCATCACCTCATTGCATTGCTGGTTAAGCTGGTGTCTGTCTGGACACCTTTTTTGTGAGTTGCTTGAGCTTTTATTAAATTTTCATATGTTTTAAACATACTGCACCATCATGCTTTTTCCTTTGTTCCTGAGCGTGATTCATACATATATGGAGGTATGGAATTAAATGGAGAGATTCATCATGAGATCCTTGGCTGCAGAGTATTGCTCTTGGTAGTGATACGTTATCCCTCATACTGATTCACCATTATTGATTACCTGGACGTGATTAAGAATTACCACATCTAATATCTGGACATCGTTCATTCACCGCTCCCAGAGCACAAGCGTTATTGCTGGTCTATAATTTGATCAGCATATAGCTGTGGTGAGTTTATTTAATTCATTTGGTGGTGGATTATTCACAGTGTTATGAAGTCACAGAGAATATTTGGAGTTTGTTTTGGACACTAGTTTATTTTTGGACACCTAATATATGGTGATATATATATAGATATATAGATATATATATTTATTTAGCGCATACCCTTATGAGATTTTGTTCACTACCAAATTGATTGTTTGTGTATATATTTTTTTGGTGGGTGTTGCTGCTGACACATAGTTTATTATTTTAAAAAGAGAGTGGCGCTTTTTCTTTTGTACACTATAAAGTTGCAACATTGTATCTATTTGTATCCATTTCGGATACAGATGTTTCTATTCGGATACAAATAGATACAATGTTGCAAACGCAATACTTTTGAATGTCAAATATGATATCGGACTGAAATTCCTTTTTTTCTTCTATGTCTTCTTATTATTCATATTCTATTTTTCTTATTATTATTCATATTCTATTTCTTCTTCTTATTCACAATCTATTTCTTCTTTTTCCACTTTTCCTTCTTCTTGCAGGTCAAAATCGGTAAAAAGATCGGACAATTTGTCCATCATTGCCGTGAAAATCGGCCGACCGACAAAATCGGACGATTTTTGTCCAACATGACCGACAAAAAAAAGTGTCAAAATCACGAAAAACGGCCGACCGATTACCCCACTATTGATCCAAAAATTGCCCGATTTTTTTTTTTTCCCACCCAAAAAATCGGCCAATTTTCGACCCATCTATGGCCTGCATCAAACCTACAATAGGCTTTTACAGCTTTTAACCCTGAGGAACCCTTGCTAAAATTTACAGGTCCAGAGGAACTCTTGCTAAATCTATAGGTTTGGATACACACATAGATTGTGGCATACCCCAAGTATTTGACCTCTCTACATTAAATTATTATCGGTGATAATCATGAAATGTAATAAATATATCAATGGACAAAAGAGAACGAAAGACGGTAAATATATATATTGCACCCTTTGAAAGCCCAGTCTATAAATTGTACCCCTTGGCAGGACATTTCTATAAATTGTACCCTTTGACAACCCATTCTATAAATTGTACCCCTTGGCAGGGCATTTCTATAAATTGTACCCTTTGACAACCCATTCTATAAATTGTACCCCTTGGCAGGGCATTTCTATAAATTGTACCCTTTGACAGCCCATTCTATAAATTGCACCCTTTGACAGCCCATTCTATAAACTGTACCCCTTCACAGCCAATTTCTATAAATTGTACCCTTTGACAGCCCAATCAATAAATTGTAGCCCTTGGCAGCCCATTTCTATAAATTGTACCCTTTGACAGCCCATTTCCATACATTTTACCCCTTGGCACCCTACATATGTTTGTAATTAATATAGTTGCTGTCGTTTCATATTTATCTATGTTTATATGTAGTGCCCACCTAACACTGATGGTCATAGGAACATATCTTCCTTACCTTGGTGTTCAATGTGGACAGGAGTCCATTTCCATAAGTTGTAAACAATTGGCAGCTCATTTCTATAACTTTTATCCCCTGGCAGCCGATTTCCATAAATTTTGCCCCTTGGCAGCCCATTTCTATAACGTTTACCCCTTGGCAGCCCATTTCCATAAGTTGTACCCCTTGGCAGTCCATTTACATAAGTTGTACTCAATTGGCAGCCCACTTCTGTAAGTTTTACCCCTTGGCAGTCCATTTCCATAAGTTGTACTCAATTGGCAGCCCATTTCCATATGTTTTACCCCTTGGCAGCCCATTTCTATAACTTTTACCCCTTGGCAGCCCATTTCCATAAGTTGTACCCCTTGGCAGCCCATTTCCATAAATTTTACCCCTTGGCAGCCCATTTCCATAAGTTGTACTCAATTGGCAGCCCATTTCCATAAGTTTTACCCAATTGGCAGCCCATTTCTAAAACTTTTATCCCTTGACAGCCCATTTCCATAAATTTAACAACCTATTTTAATAGACCTTACCCTACATATGTTTGTAATTAACATAGAGGCTATTAATTTAAATATTGCAAATGTAAATATATTGCGCAGTACTGGGAATAAAATCCAATGGAAACAATAAGATCATTTTATATAAATAAAAAATACTCACCAACCCCTGAAGGGGAACAACCTGTCTGTCCTGGTTCTTCTCCAGACTGTCCTCCTGTTGGCATCCCTCCAGGCTCCCCGGTTCTCCTTTAGATCTAGATTGTGTTAGGCCGCCAATGGGTGCTTTTGGAGGGGCACCTGGAGTCTGGCTTTGGTGGGCACGTGGCAAAATGATATGGCAGTGCGGTGATCGTCAGTGGAAGCACTGGGAATTCGGGCACCATGAGGCTTCTCTCCCCATGCTCCCTATGAGTCTTGTAGTTCTTCGGGTCATTGTTTTGAAGAGTGTATTTGTGTGCAGTGTGGCCCTGGCATCTTGCTGGGCGAAGCGGGCTGCTGCAGAGTACGTGGCATGGCAGAATGCTGCGACTGCTGCTTGTGGGCAGAACTTAAGCAGGAGGAGAGTCAGATCACTTCGCTCCTCCTGCCGCTTGCTGAGGCCTGTGCTGCTTCCTATTGGAATGCAATATATTCTAATTATTATAGGAAAGACCATACTTTGC
>NW_028321548.1:0-40000 GCF_062004578.1 Staurois parvus | reverse complement strand
CCAGTTGATCGGCTGTGACCTATCACAGCACATAGTTCTCTCGAACCAACGGAGAGCACAGTCATGGAGACCAAGTAAATAGAGTTTTTTGAGGAGGAGGGGGTGGTCTACTGTGTCAAAGGCAGCAGAGAGGTCCAAGAGTAAGAGTACGGAAGAGTGACCATTGGTTTTAGTAGTTAGTAAGTTGTCTGTGGAGTGTTGTGGGCACAATCCAGACTGAAGGGGGTCGAGAAGGTTATTCTCAATAAGGTGGCAGCTCAGCCGCTTGTAGACTAGACGTTCAAGGAGTTTGGAGGCAAAAAGGAGTAAGGAGATGGGTCTTAGGTTGCTAAAACTGGTGGGGTCCAGTGAGGCCTTTTTAAGTATGGGGGTGACTAGCGCATGTTTTAGAGAGTTGGGGAAGATGCCAGTAGAAAGGGAGAGATTGAAGATATGAGTTAAAGAGTGAAGGATAGAGCCAGAGGGTGACTGTAGTATTTGCGAGGGAACAGGGTCCAGGGGGCAGTTGGTTAGATGGGCTTTAGAAAACAGTTTACCAACCTCCTCTATAGCAGCTGGGTTAAACAAGGGAAGTATAGATTGTGCAGGTGGACAAGAAGTGTAGGGTGAGGGAGATATCTGTACAGTGGAGACCTCGTCACGAATTGTATCAATCTTATTTTTGAAGTGATTAGCAATCTCCTGGGCAGTGAATGAGTTAGTGGGTGGAGGTAAAGAAGGACGAAGTAGAGAGTTAAAGGTAGAAAAGAGTTGACGGGTGTAACGGAACCAGCCCCAGACTGCGCTTGGGTACTTCCATTATAATACCACTTCCCCGTCCGAACACCAACCACAGACACCATAACCGACCAAACAAGACTAGACGACACCAGTCTGTCTGAACATGGAACTCTTTATTTGCAACTCGAACTGGCTTTTTATACAGTCAGGGGACAAATCCCCCTCCCTGCATAATGACGCAGGGCGGGGCAATCTACACTTAGCAACAAGAGACACACAGGTATTCAAACTTCACGCCAGCAGACAGTCCCATCAGGAGGGAGGGCTGCTGGAGACACCCTCCACTAAGCTAATACACATAAACACATACATCCCGTAATAGTTTGCTCCCAAGCAAGACACACAATAGAACAATGGGATGCAACCACATGGCATTAAACAATCCTCAACCCCCCACCCCAATATTAGGACAGATCACCCTGTACCCCTAACAGGCACAGGGTGACTTACACATAATAGGGATATGGGCAGCTGAAACGGGTCTCCCCACCTCTCCAAAGTGAGTTGGGTTCCATGGTCCCCCCACCCAAAGTGACTCCCGTCACAATGGGGATTGCGTGAGAGGGTGTTAGTGAGAGTGATAAAATAGGTCTGTTTGGCAGTGTGGAGACAGGAGTTGTATTTTTGAAGGGCAGATTTATATTGGTCAAAGTCTTGCTGGGTCTTAGTCTTACGCCGTAAACGCTCAAGAGCACGGCTACGTTTTTTGAGGCATCTGGTATTGTCTGTTTGCCAGGGCTGTAGCGATCTGGACCTAATTCTGTGTGTAGTGAGGGGGGCCAGTGTGTCCACAGTGGATGACAGTGCACTGTTGTAGACAGAAGTGGCCAGGTTGGGACAGGACAGGATTGAGATTTTCTTATCGAGACAATCTGTTGCCGAAAAAAGAACCGAAGGGTTAAGATAGGGAAGGTTTCTACAGGTAGCTGTTTGGTAGTTGGAAGACGAGGAGGAAGCCAAGGAGACAGTGAAGCTAATAAGGGAGCGATCAGAGAGAGGAAAAGGAAAGTTGGTGAGGTTGCAAGGAGTGCCTAGGTGAGGATACAAGGTGGAGGCAGTTACCATTGGAGTGAGTAGAAGCATGCGTCCATTGTTTTAGGTTGAAAGAAGTGGTTGGGCTCAGAAGTTTAGAGGTAGCAGGAGTGTAAAGATTAACAGGGATGTTGAAGTCACCAAGAATGATTGTGGGAATTTCAGAAGAGAGAAAGTGAGGCAGCCAGGCAGAGAAGTCATCAAGGAAGCTTGATACCGGTCCAGGAGGACGATAGATCACAGCAATTCTTAACCCCCCTGGCGGTATTCCCGAGTGTTGCTCGGGGTAACGTTTCAGCACCACAAGCGGTAACCCCGAGCTACACTCGGGAATACCCTGCAGTGCTGCTCCGGGATCTCTTCTTCACTTACCTTGTCCTGCGCTCCCACGATGTCCCTCCTGCAGTGTCCCCGGCAATGTCCTCCGGCCGATGCCGGCGTCTGTTTTCCGGGTTCCGTCCCCTGCGACGTCGGGACGTATGTGGATGGAACTGGCGGCAAATTCAAAAATGTGAAAAAGTGACATTCACTAAATACACTAAAATCACATAGTATAACATTCCTGTATCAACCCATTTCACATACATTTTGTCCCGAGTGCTTTGTCCGGCGCCCTGCCTGCATTTTTACTGTTCTTTCTGCCTGGAAATTTAGAAACGTCCATGGCGGCCAAAAAGCGTCCCTTTAGGTCAAAAGCGGTTTTAGACCGGCTAGAGAACAGCGATAGTAAATCAGAACCACTTGCAGAATTGAGTGATAATGATTCGTGGGGGAAATTCCTCATCAAACACTGAAAATGATTTTGCGACTTTGCTCAGCGATGTGCGAACTTGGCGCTATATTTCAAGTTTCAGTGTTTTTGGTTTGATTATATTATTGAATTAAATTTATTATTATTATATTATTATTTTTTATGATTATTTATTAAATTATAATTTATGATTTCGTGTTTCAAGTTTTATCATCCCCGGGATGTTTACTAGACTCTTGTTCGGACAGATTTCAGTGAGTTATTCCTAAAAATTACAGGCCTACAAAAAAAACCAACATATTTCCATGCAAAAAAATTTACCGCTTTGAGCACAGAAATATGGATATAATCAGACCGCTAGGGAGGTTAATAAAGAAACTGGAGAGAATAGACGAATGCAGTGAACTTCAAATGAGGAGAGGGACAGAGAGGGAGGTGAATGAAGGACCTGAAAAGTCCTTTGAGGAGATAGGAGGACTCCAACACCACCTCCTTTCCGTCCACTAGGCCTGGGAGAGTGAGTCCAGAGGAGACCACCATGGGAGAGGGCTGCAGGAGAGGGAAAGTCATATGCAGGCCATAGATGGATCGAAAATCGACCGTTTAAAAAAAAAACAAAAAAAAAACGAAGAATCGGTTGTTCGATTGGCCGACGTTACCACCAACGGTGAAAAAATTGTCCGAATTTCGTCCCGTCTATTGCCGGCATTTAGCCCCATAATTACTTCTGTCCCTTGCAGAGACGGGCGCACACAGTGGAGCAATACATAAGAATAAGAAGAAGAATAACAGAAGAAGAAGAATTCCTGTCCACTATTATATTTTATATGAAAAGTATTGCAGTTGCAACAATGTATTCATTTGTATCCATTTCAGATACAGATGGTTTTATTCGGATACAAATGGATACAAATAGATACATTGCTGCAACCGCAAGACTTTTCATATAAAATATAATAGCGGACTGGAATTCTTCTTCTTCTTTTTCTTCTTCTTCTTCTTTTTCTCCTTCTTGCAGGTCACGGCTCATGTGCAGATTTTTTATCAGTAAAACGATCAGCCGATTTGCCCATCATTGCTGGAAAAATCGGCCGATCGTCAAAATCGGCTGCGAATTTTCCAACATGCCCAATAAAAAAAGTGCAAAAAGCCCGAAAAATAGCCGACCAATTAACCCACTAAATCGGCTGATTTTCGACCCGTCTATTGCCGGCTATATATTGATGTAACACAGGTGGGGGGACACCTTCGTGATCAGTAGTGTGGGGGGGGGGGGGGACAAAGAGCAAAGATTTCCACTTACCCTACAAAAGTAAAAAGGCTGATTTGGTGCTGGCGGTACCCATACGCCGCTTGTGTCTTGTACTATGGAATGTACTCGTGTTCTGCCTGTCGTTCTGGCGTTTATTACCTGATCGAACTCTGGCTCTCCTTGGGTACCTTTCAGGCCCAGAATTGATGGTGCTTACAGCATGGCCCCCCGATGTGCAGCATCTGGATCTGATTGGGACGAGCAGGTGCGGTGAGGAAGGAGCAGGTGCTGCTCTTCTCTATGCAGAGGCCGTTTGTTCAGAAGACGTCAACAATTTGTGCAAAATGTGCTTTGTTGGCAGTTTTGGTGGATGTTCCCTTGTGTTATACATATATATAACGGGGGAAAGAAATCAAAAACAGGTTTAACCAGCTTGAGGTATTCTGATATTGTTTTATTCCGTTTTGTTAGAGCTCAGTAGTTGGCGGGCGTCTTCCAGCAAACTGGGGAACGAGAATAACCTCTGATCTACAATGGAGTAACTTTACAAGTCTGTATGAATCAATCCCTGACCTGTCACAATGCACCACAACAGGATCATTTTTCATTAAAAAGCCATCCTTGAGCTCTGGTCAGCGATGATGTCATTGGTCTGCTGCGAGCAGGAGGAAGCATTTCCTCAGTCTCCCATCCTCTAGTGACCACTGCAGTATCATAACATTGTAGAAAGCTACTGATGAGAGGCTGTAGCAGGGGCTGATCTGTGTCAGACGTTTGTGAACAGACACTAGGATTGACATTGTGTCATCTCTGAGATGGCATCACAGTCCAAGAAGTGGATGGTGACCTTAGATGAAGTTGGTGTCATCCTTCTGATCAGAAAAGCATTGTTGGGAAGGAGGGGGGGGGGTGGTGGTGTTGTAATCTCCATGAGAGGTAATATTTATTTATTTCAGGTACTTATATAGCGCCGTCAATTTACGCAGCACTTTACATATATATTGTACATTCACATAAGTTCCTAACCCTCAAGGGGTGTACAATCTAAGGTCACTAACTTACATTCATATACTAGGGCCAATTTAGACAGGAGCCAATAAACCTGCCAGCATGTCTTTGGAGTGTGGGAGGAAACCGGAGCACCCGGAGGAAATCCACGCAGGCACAGGGAGAACATTCAAACTCCAGGCAGGTGGTGCCGTGGTTTTGATTTGAACCAATGACCCCTGTACTGCCAGATGGAAGTGCTAACCATTTAGCCACTGTGCTGCCCAAATATAGATACCTGAAAGTGTTACACTGACAGGTTCCCCCAAAACCCAAAAGCAACTTTTTCTTTTAATATCGCAGCTTACCATTTCTGAGATGTGACGGCTGCATTCGTTTCTTTTTTAGGCTTTCGTTCTTCTATTGTCATCTGGTGATCCAGCCAGTAAGAAAGGCTGGTGATGCAGCTTTCAGAAAGACTGCGGCTGAAACGCGTCAGCTTTCATGGATTTTATATCTTCTACTGTGTGCCAATAAAAATAATATGATGAAGAAATGAGTTTCTGGCTATATTGCTACATATCTGTGATCCGTTGTTGTTGTTGATCCGATCTGTTGTTTTTCAAAGCGAATGTAAAAGTTGTGACAAACCATTTAACACTGACCCCGGGGGTGGGGGCTTATAACGATCAGCCTTTATTTATGGAAAACTATCCCAGAAGAAAAAAAAATCTTCTGGAACTGATTATAAAGTATTAGCTGGACTTTGGCTTCAGTTTGTTAGTATATCTAAATCTGATAGTACATCTTACATCCCCCCAGACTGACAATGCTGCTGTCCAAAGGTGCTTCCTGTGCCCATTTGTTTCAAGAGTGGGGGCGCTCTAATACAGGAGGGGTGTTACTGGCCAGATCACCAGGTGAAAGCAGAGGGGGAAAGCCTAAAAAAAAAAACTAATGCAGCCACCACATGTAATGACTGGTGAGCTGCAATATATTACTTTTTGGGTTTATTCCGCTTTAAAGGAATCCAGTCACCAGACCTTTTATTTACAAAAGAATCTTCCCCTCAAATAATATGTTCATTTAACATTTACAGTATTTTCGTGGTAATTACCTGTCAAAAGACTGCAGCTGGGTGCCGCCATCTTGGAACATTAGACAGAACTCAAGTGACATTCTGTAGTATTCTCTTTCTCTTCTTCTCTTATGCAGCAAGGTGATGGGAGGGGTGGAGCAGATGGGCCAGCACAGACAGTACCTAGACACTCCCATAAGAGGAGAGGGCTATGACATGTAAGGTGGGAGGGGCTGTGCTATGGAATTGACTCTTCCTGGAGAAGTCAAATTCAGAGGCACATTGCTTGGGAATAAAACATGTTTATGGAAAGAAACAAATGCCAAGAGTAAGCAATAAAAAATTTTTTTTTGTTCTTTTACCTGCAATTTATTTGAAGTGTTACTAAACTCCGGGCCCTGCATTCACTATATCCGGTCTCCCCGGACTCTGCATTCACTATATCTGGTCTCCCCGGACTCTGCATTCACTATATCTGGTCTCCCCGGACTCTGCATTCACTATATCTGGTCTCCCCAGACCCTGCATTCACTATATCTGGTCTCCCCGGACCCTGCATTCACTATATCTGGTCTCCCTGGACCCTGCATTCACTATATCTGGTCTCTCCGGACCCTGCATTCACTATATCCGGTCTCCCCGGACCCTGCATTCACTATATCTGGTCTCCCCGGACCCTACATTCACTATATCTGATCTTCCCGGACCCGGCATTCACTATATCCGGTCTCCCCGGACCCTGCATTCACTATATCCGCTCTCCCCGGACCCTGCATTCACTATATCTGATCTTCCCGGACCCGGCATTCACTATATCCGGTCTCCCCGGACCCGGCATTCACTATATCCGGTCTCCCCGGACCCTGCATTCATTATATCCGCTCTCCCTGGACCCTGCATTCACTATATCCGCTCTCCCCGGACCCTGCATTCACTATATCCGCTCTCCCCGGACCCTGCATTCACTATATCCGCTCTCCCCGGACCCTGCATTCACTATATCCGCTCTCCCCGGACCCTGCATTCACTCTATCCGCTCTCCCCGGACCCTGCATTCACTCTATCCGCTCTCCCTGGACCCTGCATTCACTCTATCCGCTCTCCCTGGACCCTGCATTCACTCTATCCGCTCTCCCTGGACCCTGCATTCACTATATCCGCTCTCCCCGGACCCTGCATTCACTATATCCGCTCTCCCCGGACCCCGCATTCACTATATCTGCTCTCCCCGGACCCCGCATTCACTATATCTGCTCTCCCCGGACCCCGCATTCACTATATCCAGTCTCCCCGGACCCCGCATTCACTATATCTGCTCTCCCCGGACCCTGCATTCACTATATCCGGTCTCCCCGGACCCTGCATTCACTATATCCGCTCTCCCCGGACCCCGCATTCACTATATCCAGTCTCCCCGGACCCCGCATTCACTATATCTGCTCTCCCTGGACCCCGCATTCACTATATCCAGTCTCCCCGGACCCTGCATTCACTATATCCGCTCTCCCCGGACCCTGCATTCACTATATCCGCTCTCCCCGGACCCTGCATTCACTATATCTGCTCTCCCCGGACCCCGCATTCACTATATCTGCTCTCCCCGGACCCTGCATTCACTATATCTGCTCTCCCCGGACCCCGCATTCACTATATCTGCTCTCCCCGGACCCCGCATTCACTATATCTGCTCTCCCCGGACCCCGCATTCACTATATCTGCTCTCCCCGGACCCCGCATTCACTATATCCAGTCTCCCCGGACCCTGCATTCACTATATCTGCTCTCCCCGGGCCCTGCATTCACTATATCCGGTCTCCCCGGACCCTGCATTCACTATATCCGCTCTCCCCGGACCCCGCATTCACTATATCTGCTCTCCCCGGACCCCGCATTCACTATATCTACTCTCCCTGGACCCCGCATTCACTATATCCGGTCTCCCCGGACCCTGCATTCACTATATCCGGTCTCCCCGGACCCTGCATTCACTATATCTGGTCTCCCCGGACCCTGCATTCACTATATCTGGTCTCCCCGGACCCTGCATTCACTATATCTGGTCTCCCCAGACCCTGCATTCACTATATCCGCTCTCCCCGGACCCTGCGTTCACTATATCCGCTCTCCCCGGACCCTGCGTTCACTATATCCGCTCTCCCCGGACCCTGCATTCACTATATGCGGTCTCCCTGGACCCTGCATTCACTATATCCGCTCTCCCCGGACCCTGCATTCACTATATCCGCTCTCCCCGGACCCTGCAGTCACTATATCCGCTCTCCCCGGACCCTGCAGTCACTATATCCGCTCTCCCCGGACCCTGCATTCACTATATCCGGTCTCCCTGGACCCTGCATTCACTAATCTGGAAAAACCGCTGGATTAAAAATGCTGGTAATAGTGTTTTTTTAGGAGTGTTGGCAGTTTATTAACATTTTTCCAGTACATGTAGAGAAAAAAAAAAAGACAGAAGAAAGTTGGTTTTAGCATTTTAGCAGTTTTTCTGCTGGAAAAATGCACCAGAAAACTCTACAAGAACATTTTTGCATTCACCCGCTGTAAGTATTTTTCGGCTTTATCAGCATTTCCTTCACTTAAAGTCAGTTTTGGCTTCACTTGCCTTCTTCATGAAATGGGGTTAATAGCCGTGTTAGTTCTGCCAACTCTTATTTTACACTTTCTGACCTTTTTACTGACTCGCTGGCGATGGTCAAGTGATCCATTTTTTGTCCAAATTAACGGGCCGAATTCTGAAGGATTCTCAAACTTTCTCAGCCTTTCAGTAACTGACAGTCTTGGTGCAACAAGACGGCTTATTAACAGCTGACTCCTTCACCCTCCGTTAAGCTCTCAGGGCCCCGGGATGGAAATTAAAAAGTATATATAAAATACGCGACTATGTGCTGCTCCGTGTTCTAGAAATGAATATTAGTATTAATAGGTACTTGTGAGCTAATATGTGGTATTTATATATAAATAAATTAAATGAATTTAAATGAATTAATACTGTAATAATGGTGCATCAACACCAATACACATACCCAGAAACTGTGCAAAGTTAAATATTAATAAATTAAATGTGTGTCGCGCCCCACCGACTTATTATATCCGTGATGTAAACACATTTCTATCAACATATAATTTATATACCAATCATAAAACGTGCTATTAATTCCTAAATAAATAAATTGGAAATGATATAATAATATAATAAAAATACTATATATATATATACACAAACGTGCTGAGTGATCAATAGATACTGTATTCAAATAAATGTGCCACACTGATCATATATCAATAATTATAAGTAATAAAACATTATTGCACAATTTATATATTTATAATTATTGATATATGATCTGTGTGGCACATTTATTTGAATACAGTATGTATGGGCAGCACGGTGGCTAAATGGTTAGCACTTCCGCCTGGCAGTACTAGGGTCGTTGGTTCGAATCCCAACCACAGCTTGGAGTTTGCATGTTCTCCCTGTGCCTGCGTGGGTACTCTGGTTTCGTCCCGCACTGCAAAGACATGCTGAGCAGTTGTGCCATTGCTGACAGCGGAGTTTGAGCAGTGAGGGACACCAAACCAGACCAGACCTTTTCCATCTTAAAGGGACCTCCGGGTTACTGAGAGTGTTATCTCTAAATGCGCTTTTTGATTGCGCATCTGGTGAGTGCGCAGTCTTTACATGTTTGGCCACATCGCCACCGTACAGGATAA
The DNA here is from genome assembly GCF_062004578.1 of Staurois parvus. Taxonomy (NCBI): domain Eukaryota; kingdom Metazoa; phylum Chordata; class Amphibia; order Anura; family Ranidae; genus Staurois; species Staurois parvus. The sequence continues at coordinate 30,391 of NW_028321548.1, read as the reverse complement.
GATCACCAGATATTGAAGATCATCATGATCTTCTATGCACTCCAAAGACATGCTGTTAGGTGAATTGGCTCCTGTCTAAATTGTCCCTAGTATGTGTATGTATGAATGTGAGTGAGGGACCTTAGATTGTACGCCCCTTGAGGGTTAGGGACTGATGTGAATGTACAATATATATGTAAAGTGCTGCGTAAATTGACGGCGCTATATAAGTACCTGAAATAAATAATAATAATATAATAAAAATACATATATATATATATATATATATATATACACAAATGTGCTGAGTGATCAATAGATACTGTATTCAAATAAATGTGCCACACTGATCATATATCAATAATTATAAATAAAAAAAATTTGCACCATTTATATATTTATAATTATTGATATATGATCAGTGTGGCACATTTATTTGAATACAGTATCTATTGATCACTCAGCACGTTTGTGTATATATATGTATTTTTATTATATTATTACATCACTTCCAATTTATTTAGGAATTAATAGCACGTTTTATGATTGGTATAGAAGGTATATAAATTATATGTTGATAGAAATGTGTTTACATCACGGATATAATAAGTTGGTGGACCGCGGCACACATTTAATTTATTAATATTTAAGTTCTAGAAATGTTTTCTTGCATGAATAAAAAGTGTTCCTCACCTGCTCCTGTATGATAATTTATCCTTGAAACACGAAGACCCTGTCAAACTGCCAAGAGTATCGCGAACATCTCGGAGCAGCCATCAACTCCGTCTACCCTGTCGCTCCATGCCTACTCTACATCTGCCGCTACGGCTTGTCAGAGCACCAATGAAGCATTATAGCGGGGGACAATGTTGGCTGCTTTTACTGCTTTTAAGTAGTTTTTATTATTTTTTAATGGTTCTGGGAAGCTGATGGAAGGAAGATGATGTAAGTGAAGAAGTTTGAGTGGAGTGGCGCTCAGGAGCAGTGGCATCCCAAGGCAGGTGCGGGGGGAGCGGTCCGTACCGGATGACACCGACCGTTCGGGGTGACACCGGACCCGCTCCACAAAAAGGTAAGTTGTAAAGCAAGCCGACGATCCCCGCAGGATGAATCCAATCCATCGTCGGCATGCAACCTATACAGGGTGACACCGGACCCGCTCCAAGAAAAGGTAAATTGTAAAGAAAGCTGGCGATCCCCACAGGATGGATGGGATCTGCAGATTGGGGAGCCTAATCCGATCCATTACAACTTACCTTTTCTTGGAGCGGGTCCAGTGTCACCCCGTATAGGTTGCATGTCGACGATCCCCGTAGGATCGTTCAGATCTGTGGACTGAGCATAATGGATCGGATTATGCTCCCCAATCTGCAGATCCCATCCATCCTGCGGGGATCGCCGGCTTTCTTTACAACTTACCTTTTCTTGGAGCAGGTCCAGTGTCACCCCATATAGGTTGCATGCCGATGATCCCCGCAGGATGGATGGGATCTGCAGATTGGGGAGCCTAATCCAATCTATTACAACTTACCTTTTCTTGGAGCAGGTCCAGTGTCACCCCATATAGGTTGCATGCCGACGATCCCCGCAGGATGGATGGGATCTGGGGATTGGGGAGCCTAATCCAATCCATTATGCTCAATCCACAGATCCGAACCATCCTGCAGGGATTGTCAGCATGCAACCTATATGGGGTGACACCGGACCTGCTCCATGAAAAGGTAAGTTGTAATAGATTGGATTAGGCTCCCCAATCTGCAGATCCCATCCATCCTGCGGGGATCGTCGGCATACAACCTATACGGGGTGACACCAGTGTAGCGGCAAGATGTGTCTCCCATGTAGCTGTCCCCCTGAAGCAACTGCGCATGTCCCGTTTTCAAGCACGATCAATCGATGATAGAACTACCGATATCATTGATCGTGCCTGAAGCCGGAACATGCGCAGTTGCTTTAGGGGGGACATATCTACATGGGAGACACATCTTGCCCGCTCCAAGAAAGGTAAGTTGTAAAGAAAACAAAAATAGGGTGTAGCGCTAAAATAGTTCTAATCATATGCAGACCATAATAATGAGATCATATTCGGTGACAAAGTGCTGGTTGCAATAAAGTGACTCAGTGGTATCATAGAATAGTGTCACTCTCAAACATTAATATGCATATATGTACATATAATAAAGCAAATAAATACATAAAAGTGGTACCAGTGGCCGAATAGTGATAAATTACGTCACTTTGTAGTGACCAATGGTGTGTAAGGTGCCAAGAAATCAATCAATGATCCTCATATAGTCCAAAGTGAAGTGCATAGGAGATCATGATGATTCTCAATATCTGGTGATCTTATCCTGTACGGTGGCGATGTGGCCAAACATGTAAAGACTGCGCACTCACCAGATGCGCAATCAAAAAGCGCATTTAGAGATAACACTCTCAGTAACCCGGAGGTCCCTTTAAGATGGAAAAGGTCTGGTCTGGTTTGGTGTCTCACACTGCTCAAACTCCGCTGTCAGCAATGGCACAACTGCTCAGCATGTCTTTGCAATGTGGGAGGAAGCTGGAGTGCCTGCAGGAAGCCCATGCAGGCACAGGGAGAGCATGCAAACTCAAGGCAGGTGGTGATGTGGTTGGGACTTGAGCGCATTTTCGAAGGTTTTCTTGGTACCTCTTGGTGTTTTAGTGGCTATTTATGACTTCCAGCACTCACTTATCCCTTTTTGTGCTATAAGTTGTAAAGAAAGCCGACAATCCCCACAAGATGGATCGGATCTGCGATTGAGCATAATGGATCGGAGTCCAATCCATTATGCTCAATCCGCAGATCCGATCCATTCTGTGGGGGGTCGTCAGAGGGGGTGTCACCAAGTGTTACCGCACCAGGTGACACCAACCCTAGGGACGCCTCTGCTCAGGAGGATGTGTTTTTTTGGGATTTTTTTTTTGGTGAGGCATTAAAATGAGGGAGTTGAGGTACAGTTGCCTTTTGGAAAAAAAGGTGACATTGTAGGCAGGTGGTAGAGTGGGTTCCTCTTTACGGTGCCTCTTCACCCTGGGAGAAGGCTGGGAGACTAGACAAAACCAAGGAGAGCGGTGGGTCATTCTGGGTAAGGAAGAGGTAACATCATCTGCTTTTCTCCTGAAGAAGATCTATTGGTCGAAACTAGTCGAGGGCTTATGACACAACTTCCGCTGACGTCACTTCCGGTATTTGGAACATACGCTGGAATGTGGCGGCCATCCTAATTCCCATTCATAATATACAAACTTGAATACACCTATTGCCAGGAAAGGCACTTTTTTTGTGAGTGGCATTTCTATTGTTTGACCCCATATTAAAGTTGTATACAGTTTTACACTATGGGATGTCTGGTTTTGTTTTGATTTATGCTGAAAATGTGAAATACTGCCTGTGGAGGAGAGGAGTTGCTTAACATTGATCTAGTGGAAAGTTATTAGTTACTACCAGCAACCACGGTTATAAGGGTGAAGGAATATCGGCCATCAGAACTGGATTGCAAACTGGGATCGTCCCAAAAAGCGAGTGTGACTTACCTAGAGATAGGTGGTCATGAAATGATGGTGAGTTTACATCTATGTGGGGCACCAGTGTGAACACAGTGAAGCACTTGCTTTTCTCCTGCCCTATGGGGAGAGGAGGGTGCCTTGAGGTTGCCCATCCTAGCCCCAAGAGAGAAAAGAGAGGACCTTCAAAGCTGGCTTACCCATCTGTCCCTCCCATATTTAGCCACAAAAGAACATTAAGTCCATCCATCTGCAGGGACATGAGCAATCACCAGCAGAGCCTGGGACCAAGAGTCCTTTCATCATCGGAAATGTGTTGCACTATTAAAGCCATGTATCGATTGAGACTTTCAGTAAAGAGCAATTAACTACATCCAGCCTCATGGTGCTTTTATTCAGTAAGAATGCTGCTCTGAAGAGTGTGACTTCTACTGATGTCCTTTGGCTGTCGGGTCTAGAGAAGGTGTCCAGTGACTGGAGCCCCTGGGGGTGAAGGGGATGAAGGAGGGTAGATCAAGGGTCATCCTCTGCCGACCACCTATAAATCAGGAAGAGTCATTGGGCAAAGTCTTGTATTGGAAGGTTAGTGTTACATTGGGGGTCAGCTTAGCTGCTCAGTTGCATTAGGCCATGCGCAATGCAGCCGCTGCCCGCCAACAACATTTTACACTAATGTTTATAAAATTTTGAACAGGAGGGTCTCAACCTTGAATGTAAAGGATGGCCTATAGGCTTGACCATAGGACCTGGTTCCAGAGTGCTCTGCAAGGTAAGTAAGCCTACAAGAGGTCACCTCTAGAAGTTTACTACTCACCTCTGCTGCTGTACATACCTTGTAGCACATGATTGCTTTAAGACACTGTAATGTGTTAACGTCCAGCCTTTTGCTTAGAATAAAGAAAAGCATTTGTAAAAATTCTGAGATCCAACGGTCTTCTTCTTCCGGGTTTAATGACAACCAGAGTCATTCAGCCCCCTATCTGTAACCTCAGGCTGTCATGGACATAACCCAAATAGACACAATCCAAGCCAACGCAACACAAATGGGTGCAGTACCTGCAGCCAGGGATCACATTATTCTTGGATAGAGGTGACTTTCTGTCCTGGAGTAGGGATGGGCCACCACCATCTCCAGAGGAAAAGAGGAAAGACCCCATGACATCACTTAACCAACCTGAAGATTGCTGGATTTAAGATATATATAAAGTCATTTGTATTGAAAAAAAAAAAACCTTCAGCTATCCTTATTATTTCCGTGGGCACCTAATTGCACCAGCACTATTTTTGGCCAAAAAGGGTTCTCCAACCTTCCCAGGCTTTTAGTAAATGGCAGTCTTGGTGCAACAAGACAGCTTTATTAACAGCTGAATCTTTCACCCTCCATGATACTTTGAGGATCTTGGGATGCAAATTATAAATATATATAAAAAATATATATAAACTATGTAGAGGGTTCAGGGAGGGGGGCACGCAAATGTGAAGCCAGGCAGCCCATTGACTTTCCGTTTCAATATATTTTTATTGAAAGTTTTAAGAAAGTTTATACAGATATGTTCAAAATAATAGCAGTCAGACATCACTAACCGGATCAATCACTGTTTTTGGTAGAAATGATATTTCTACATGGCAAATAATTTCCTAGCAGGTGTAGTAGAGTAATAGAAATCCAACAGACCCAACAGTTATGACATGCATGCTGCTGATTCTGTGTCATTGAATCACTCATTGAAAGGAGCATGTTCAAAATAATAGCAGTGTGGCGTTCTATTAGTGAGGTCATTCATTCTTTGAAAAACAGGTAGCAATTATTGCCCTTATTTAAGGAAGGAAGGCAGCAAATGTTGTACATGCTGGTTACAGTGCATTTCTCTCTGAAATTCTGAGGAAAATGGGTCGTTCCAGACATTGTTCAGAAGAACAGCGTACCTTGATTAAAAAGTTTGACTGGAGAGGGGAAAACATATAAAGAAGTGCAGAAAATGATCGGCTGCTCAGCTAAAATGATCGCAAATGCTTTAAAATGGCAACCAAAACCTGAAAGACGCGGAAGAAAGCGAAAAACTACCATTCGAATAGATAGAAGAATAACCAAAATAACAAGGACTCAGCCAACAATCAGCTCCAGGAAGATGAAAGAAGGTGTGACGTTCCCTGTGAGGACTGTTACAATTAGAAGACGCCTATGTGAAGCCAAGCTATCTGCAAGAAGCCCCCGCAAAGTCCCACTGTTGGAAAAAAGACATGTGCTGAAGAGGTTACAATTTGCCAAAGAGCACATTGACTGGCCTAAAGAGAAATGGCGCAACATTTTGTGGACTGATCAAAGTAAGATTGTTCTTTTTGGGTCTAGTGGCCGGAGACAGTTTGTCAGACGACCCCCAAACACTGAATTCAAGCCACAGTACACTGTGAAGACAGTGAAGCATGGTGGTGCAAGCATCATGATATGGGGATGTTTCTCATACTACGGTGTTGGGCCTATTTATCGCATACCAGGGATCATGGATCAGTTTGAATACATCAGAATACTTGAAGAGGTCATGCTGCCTTATGCTGAAGAGGAAATGCCCTTGAAATGGGTGTTCCAACAAGACAACAACCCCAAACACACCAGTAAACGTGCAACATCTTGGTTCCAGACCAACAAGATGGACGTTATGGAGTGGCCAGCCGCGGATCTTAATCCAATAGAAAACTTGTGGGGTGACATCAAAAATGCAGTTTCTGTGGCAAAACCAAGTAATAGAGAAGAACTGTGGAATGTGGTCCAATCATCCTGGGCTGGAATACCTGATCACAGGGGCCAGAAGTTGGGTGACTCCATGCAACACAGATGTACAGCAGTTCTCAGAAACAGTGCGACTACAACCAAATATTCATGAAGTCATTCAAAGGAAAGCAAAATCTTCAAACATTTCTCAGTTTATATAGTGAATGTTTGAGTTTGTAAAGAAGAATACAAACACTGCTATATTTTTGAACCGTCTAATATTCACTTTTCTTCAATTTTTTTAGAGGAACAACACAAACTTGATCTATTTTTCTTCATGTTTTGATTTGGAATAGAATGTGTCGTGTTCCCAATGCATTTGTGTGGATGGAAATAAAAGCTATTAGAAGGATATTGAGCTTTATTCACTTTTTTCAACACACTGCTATTATTTTGAACATAACTGTATATCCAAAAAATATAGTTGTAAAGACAATTCCACATACAAGCGGCTATGTAGACTGGGTTGACATAAATGATAAGAGTATGATCCACTTAATAACTTTTGCAGACATATGAGAGACACCATTCAATGGCCCATCAAAGGCAAGCAATATACTAACAGTAATATCATGCAGAGCTATGGAAGTTCTTGTACCAGTTAAGCCAGTAAGACCAGTTGTGAGACACTGGTCATGGATTTCCCTTGCTGGAGGCTAACAATTAAACCTTGGGTGTGCACTAAAAAATGACCTCTGAGCTAAATAAAAGGTCAGGCTTTTCCAATGGCGTAACATTACCAATTTTTCAGCTAGTAATATATAGGTAATAAGACGTAAAATGTTCATCAAGACTAGTTCTGGTGACTTAATATGGATGTTAGTGACGTCTGAGATTAGTCGAAAAACTTCTATCCAGAAGCGTGAAATTTTAGCACGTCCATAAAATATGAAAAAGGTTGCCAATGGTCATGCAATTTCTCCAACATAGAGGTCAGGTTTCTTTTGTTTAGGTGATGGGGTGTGACATACCATGGGAGACTGATTTTGTGAGATTGTTCCCAAAGATTAGCAGATCTGGTGGTCCTGAACATAGCCCCCAGGGCTGCTATCCATTGAGAATCTGTAAAGGTGCACCCTATGGGGTTGATTTTCTAAAGGCAAATAGGCCCTGCACTGAATGTTCACGGAAAGTACAGTTGCTCTAGCTGTGAGGGAAACATGCAAGGAAAATAAAAAAAATTTTTTTGCTTGCACATGATTGGATGATGGAAATCAGCAGAGCTTCGCCTCATTTCAGAGCTTCCCCTCGGATCTAACGCAACTGCACTTGCAGTGCACAGTGTATTTACCTTTAGTAAATCAACCCCCTTGTCTGTTTTCCATTTCAGGGAAGGGAGTTGATTTGGAAAAAGTGGTCTGGTCTTGTAGCAGATTGTAAAAGAGTGAAAAGTCTTTGAGTGAGGTGTTCGCTTCTGTCAGGAAGCCCCAAGCTGTCTTATGGATTGTTTTGAATAGGTGAGGATTATAGAAGAAACAGTTGGAAATTTGACAATATCTATAGTATTGTGAGCTTGGCAAGCCGTGTTCTGTTTGTAAGGAGGAGAATGGTTTAAACAGCTTGTTAAAATATAGATCTGCTACACTAGTAATTCCCTCTGCTAACCATATACTCAAGGATATGTTAGGGATAAGAAGCTTGAGAGTGCCAAAGGGTATTGAGAGACGGACTGGAGAACTGTCTTGTGGAGCCTTGTGTAGAAAGTAAGCAAAGGAGATACCTTTAGCTGTCCCCCAGGGATTGCTAAGTAACCAGTTTATATAGGACAGTCCCCAGGATTTTCATGGATTCTATTTCCTCCCATATGCAGCGCTTGTAAACCATGTTCCAAGTTGGGCTAGTAACTTGACATTATAATAAATAAGTCCCTAAACTCAACATAGCCCGCACCTTTGGCTTATCTGTGTTTGATTAATTTGGCATGGAAGCATCGTGACTCTTTATCCTACCAAACTAAGCAATTTAGTATTGATTCTAGGGTTCTGAAGTACTATACTGGTACAGGTATGGGTAGGGCCCTGAAAAGGTATAGTAGTTGTGAACATTTTGAAAGTAGTCAATAGGCCAGACTAGGAGCATAGAAGTTTGGATAAGTGGGTGAGGTGCTTTTGGTTTGTAAAAATTAGTATGAAATACGGTGAATAATGATTTGGTTAGTTTGATCCCTAAATAATTTATGGTCTCTTCCACCCAAACGTAGGGGAAGCGTTCCTTTAGGCAGAGTTTAGTAGAGGGCTTCAGGCCTAGATCAAGAATGTATGATTTGGTGGTGTTCACCTTGTAGTTGGATGTGGCACTGAAAGTAGACAATGTGTGTTGTACCGTAGCCAGGGAGGGTTCAGGATTGGTAAGCATAAAGATGATATCATCTGCAAATACATTTATTTTGTGCTCCTTCGTGCCAAAAGTAAAACTAGTGATGTCAGGAAGAGCTCTAACAGTTTCTGCCAAGGGCTCCATAAGGAGAATAAAGATAAGAAGAGACAGGGGACATCCTTGTCTAGTGCCATTTGTGATCTTAAAGGGCTTAGGCAGCATATCAGTGCAATAGACTTGGGCTGGTGGGCACGAGTATAAAGCCATGATCGCTGATAGGATGCGACCTTAGAAGCCAAATTTTGGAGCATCAATGACAAGTAGGTCCAATAGACCCTAGCGAATGCCTTCTCAAGAGAGAAGCAGAGAAGGCATTCTGTGGGATTCAGCATGGTGGACATTGTTGTTTAGAATTCTTTTTGGGAGTGACCTAACACCCTACGGTACTCCAATCTTCCTTCTTTACTATTGTTGTTTAGATGTTGGAAGACGTCTGAGGTTTGTCTCCCTTTTGTAAAGCCCGACTGATCGGGGAGTATCAGGGACCAGAGCAGGTCAATCAGGCGGTTTGTAATACGTTTGGCATTCAGTTTCAGCTCATGGTTCAACAGGGAAATGGGGTGAAAGTTTTGGGGAGAGGCAGGATCTTTCTCTGGCTTTGGTAGGGCGACTATAAGCACTTTTAACATTTCTGTTGGGAAAGAAGAGGAAGAACCAGCTGCATTGAATCGTGATTTGAGATGGTCTAGAGCAGTGGTTCTCAACCTTCCTAATGCCGTGACCCTTTAATACAGTTCCTCATGTTGTGGTGACCCCCAACCATAAAATTATTTACCCAGTAATTATAATTCATGAAGTGTCGTTTTACCTCCAATACTGCTGCTTTCAACACAGTAGCTGCTTTTAAAAGAGTAGCTGCTTTCAACACAGCAGCTGCTTTCTACACAGTAGCTGCTCTTTACACATCGGAAATATGTGTTTTCTGATGGTCTTAGGGGACCCCTGTGAAAGGGTCGTTCGACCCCCAGGTTGAGAACCACTGGCCTAGAAGGATGTCTTGAACCTGCTTGTAGTATTCGCTCGCAAATCCATCAGGTCCTGGAGAGTTTTTATTTGGAAGGGGAGTTTATTACATTACTGATTTCGGGAAGAGTGAAGGTGGAATTGAGGTGGTCTAACTGAGACACAGACAAGCTAAGGAGCTGTATAGAGTTTAGAAAGGCCTCAATGGCAGAGATAGCTGGTTGGGTAGTAAGGGGGAAGTCCTTAACATTATAGAGGCTGTTGGAATAGGTGCTGAAGCATCATCTATGGCTTGGGGGCTGAGCAGTTTTTCTTTGGTAATTGGATGTACAGATAAGGAATGTTTGTTTTAAGGGCATGGCCTTTGATTTGTTGGGTCCGCAATTTGCTAGCTTTATTGCCTGCTGCAGGACATTCTTGAGCAGGCCATAGACTTGGGGACAATCTGCCTTTTTTTTTTTTTTTAAAGTTGTAAATCGGTCATTCAAACGGCCAGCGTTGCCACTAATTAAAAAAAAAAGTTGGAGGGTTTTAGTCCCGTCTACGGCCGTCAATTAATATAATAGCGGTGTCCCTGCATAGAGACCCGCTATTATATTTGACAGAAGAAATAGATTATGCAGAAGAAGAAGAAGAGAAACAACATTGTATCTATTTGTACTTGAATAGAAACATCTGTATCTGAAATGGATACAAATAGATACAATGTTGCAACTTTTTTTCTTCTCCGTCTTCTGCAAAATCTATTTAATCTTCTCCTCTTTTCTTCTATTCTTCTTCTTGATATTCTATTTCGTCTTCTCCTGCAAAATATATTTTTTCTATTTCTTCTTTTTCTTCATAGTCAATTTATTGTCAAATCGGCCAGAAGAACGGCCGATTTGACCATAAATTACCACGAAAATTGGCCGATCTAACAAATCGTCCCAGGATTTTCCACCTTGGAAGATTTTCAAAATCTCTTAAAATTAAGAAAAACGGCCAACATTTTTCCCCACTAACGGTACGAATATCGGCCGATAATTCGGCAAGAAAATCGGAAATCTATGGCCGCCTTTAGACACTTTTGGGATTTCTCAAACTGATCTAAGAGCAGAGACCTGAGTTCCAACCTGAGATGACCCAGTTTGGACTTGCGTTTGGGACAGGCATGCTGGTTGTTTTGGGATTTTAGTGTTTGAATTTCAGCTAGTGAACTATCAATGCACTGCAACTTCCTTTTCTTAGCCCTGCCACCAAGCTGGATAAAAAGCCCCGCAGGAAGGCTTTTTGAGCTGCCCACATGTTGGCCAGATCTGAGACAGAGTCCAGGTTAAGATGGAAAAAGACATTCAGGTGCTTTTTCAAGGTTTCAGTGAATGGGGAAGTTTGTATAAGATACGTTTTTGCCCTAAAAAAAAGGTGGGATGAGAGCGTGGACTTTCTTCAATAGTGATACTCACAGGTGAGTAGTGCGGCGGTCAGCCATGCCCCCAGTCCATTCACTTTCATGGAAGCCTAGTGAGCCTCCAACACATGAAGAAAATGCCCACGTACTATTTTTGTCCAGTGGAGCCCACCACAATACCCATTGCATTGAAATCGGTGTACTGCGTTAGGTTCATTGGGTCATGCTGTGCAAGTTTTCAGTGCTGGAATCACCCAAGGGCCCTTGTGGAAGACCAATATGTGGGTCCCTTGTACAACTTCTGGTGGTGTAAAAACACTCACTGTGTACCGATGGCTAAATAGATCTGAGCCTTGCATGGGTTTGGGGCGCCATTTGGATTGAATGACAAGGAAAGGCAATGCTCATACTGTATGCAGCTTGTTAACCTGCCTTACAGCGCAGGTTTTTCTGTAAGCACAATCTATACTATCAATATCAGAGTCCCCCTTACATCAGGGTCTCCATCACAGTTCCCTCCTTACATCAGGGTCTCCATCAGAGTCCCCTCCTTACATCAGTGTCTCCAACAGATCCCCCTCTTACCTCAGGGTCTCTGATATCAGAGTCCCCTTCTTACATCAGTTTCTCTGTCAGAGTCCCCCCCTTACATCAGGGTCTCCGTCAGAGTCCCCCCCCCATACATCAGGGTCTCTATCAGAGCCCCCCTTACAGCAGGGTCTCCATTTGAGTCCCCCATTACATCAGGGTCTCCCCCTTAGATCAAGGTCTCCATTAGAGTCTCCCCCCCCCCCCCATATATCTGGGTATCCAATAGAGTCCCTGCCCTTACATCAGGTTCTCCATCAGAGTCCTCCTCTTATATCAGGGTCTCCATCACAGCCTCCCCCCTTACATCAGGGTCTCTATAAGATTCCCCCCTTACATCAGGTTCTCCATAAGAGTCTCCCCTTACATCAGGATCTCTAGAGGAACCCCCCCTTACATCAGGATCTCTATAAGAGTCCCCCCTTATATCAGGGTCTCCATAAGAGTCCCCCCTTACATCAGGGTCTCCATAAGAGTCTCCCCTTACATCAGGGTCTCCATAAGAGTCTCTCCTTACATCAGGGTCTCCATAAGAGTCTCCCCTTACATCAGGGTCTCCATAAGAGTGTACCCTTACATCCGGGTCTCCATAAGAGTCTCCCCTTACATCCGGGTCTCCATAAGAGTCTCCCCTTACATCAGGGTCTCCATAAGCATCTCCCCTTACATCAGGGTCTCCATAAGAGTGTCCCCTTACATCAGGGTCTCCATAAGCGTCTCCCCTTACATCAGGGTCTCCATAAGAGTCTACCCTTACATCCGGGTCTCCATAAGAGTCTCCCCTTACATCCGAGTCTCCATAAGAGTCTCCCCTTACATCAGGGTCTCCATAAGAGTCTCCCCTTACATCAGGGTCTCCATAAGAGTCTCCCCTTACATCAGGGTCTCCATAAGATTTCCCCCTAACATGAGGATCTCCATTTGAGTCCCCCCCCTTACATCAGGGTATCCATAAGAGTCCCCCCTTACATCAGGGTCTCCATCAGAACCCTCCCTTACATCATGGTCTCCATCAGAGCCCTCCCTTACATCATGGTCTCCATCAGATCTCTCCCTTACATCAGGGTCTCCATCAGAGTCCCCCCTTACATCAGGAGCAGAGACCATAGGCAGCCACTGCAGGCTGAGGATACCCCATTGACCCTATCTGGGGGTCGGATACAATCTTGTAGTGATGTGGCCCATGGGCCATAGTTTGGAGTCTGCTGGGTTAGAATTTCAACAGTTACCAAGTTAACAAAGCAAAATCAATTCATTTTTTTGTCTCCTGTTATACATTTTCTTACTTTACTGTATATTGATATAGCTTAGCTGATCTGCTCTGCAGCAAAGGACTCCGGTAGCCGTCTCGGACAGGGCTCTCTGGTTGCCCCCACCCCACACCCGCAATGGGTTTTCTATCCATTAACACAGACCCCGCATGGCTGCTCCCGGTGTCCCCACGCCTTTCTCAGCAGAACTCTGTCCGCCTGTTAGACGTGTATTTATGGCGGAAATTGCAACCTAAATGCAAAGATTTATAACAGCCGACTCGCCGCGCGCTTATTACATTCAGCTCCGCTCCACTGTAAGTAAACTTTCGCATAAAGCTACATGTTTAAAAGTGAAAGCTAATTTATAACACTGCAGCCGAAAATTGCTATGTAGTGCCTTATTTTTCCGAAACGTGCAAGGCTTATCATTATCAGCGTGAACGCAATTACTACACTTCAAGGTTTCTCGCGTAAAAAGAAATTGAGCGTGCAAATACTCCTTCATCATAATCACCCTGACTGTGCCGAGGCATTCATAAAAGGGCCGGCGACGTATTGAAATTCAATATTGTTTTAGTCTGAATCAATTATAATAATTGTTTGCATTTTTAAAGTGTAATTTACCATTGAAAAAACGAGCAAAGATCAACCAATAGTTGCTAACACATCATATTTCCCGATTAGATGTGGCGCCGGGCGCGCACTCTCACTTTGAGGGAAATACAACTTTACAGACTGCAAAATAACTTTCTCCTCATTTGAAGAGAGTGCTCAATTATGAGAAGGGGCTTGCGGTGCATGAAAACTTGATGACAATAGCTGGCTAAGCGATTTGGCGGTTGTGCATATTTCCTAGCTCAGGTGGAGTTTATCCTTTTTTACTTTGAATTGTTGGCATCATTTTAAAGCAAATGGCTCAGAGGTGACGCAGTCATGTAAATCCTGGTGGCTGTGCAGTTCTTGGTTGTCTTCACAAATGTCTGACACAGATCAGCCCCTACTACAGCTTCTCGCCTTGTGTCTTGTACAGGGGCGGACTGACAACTCATGGGGCCCCTGTGTCCTTGCCCAAACTCAAAAAAGCCTATGAAAAAGGTACCAGGGGCATCTCACGGGGCCCCCTACTGACCCCGGGCCCTCGGGCAGTGCCCAAGTTTCCAAATGGTCAGTCCACCCCTGGTCTTGCATCTCAGGCAGGGGCATATTTACCACAAGGCAAACAAGGCACTTGCCTAGGGCAGCATTTTTTTTAGGGGGGCAGCACTGATCTGAGAGAGGCTGCTTGATGGTGTATGCAGAGCCCGAATGTCGTTCCCAGGGATGTCCAGAGCTGTAAAGGTGAATTTCTTTCTCTCTGTCACCAAGGCGGGGGGGAAGGGGGGTAAAAAACGCTCCCACAGGTGGAGGGGATGATGGGGCAGGGGTCTGCTGTTGGTCAGTGCCAGGCTCTCTACGCCAGGGAGGAGAAGTGTCCGATTTTTGTGTTGCCTAGGGCAGCATAAAACCTAAATACACCACTGATCTAAGGTGGGAGGGGGGACTAAGAAAATACTTCCTCACGCCTGCAGCAGACTGATAACATCATCACAATCTAGGCAACAAAACTGACTGGAGCTCAAGGACAGCTTTTTAATGATAAAAGGAGGAGCTTTTCTGAGAAATGATCCTGTTGCTGTATATTGTCAGGGATTTATCCATGCAGACTTGTGCTGTTACTGAAAAGACCAATGTGAAGCTTTGTGGCATGACCACCAATGTGCAGAGGTTAAATATCATGCCACTTACCACCAATCTGCCACCGATCACTAATGGGATGTGACTTACCTAATACTGCCACTTTCCACAGCGCTGTTATTGACCGCCAATGTTGGGGAGGGATTGGGTAGTAGTACTGCAAATACCACCAATGCTTGGCAATATTATTGCATCTTCTGACACCTTTTCGGGGGGTTATTATTGCATTTACTGACACCAATGCTGTGGGTTATTATTGCAGCTGCTGACACCAATGTTGGAGGTTATTATTGCATCTTTTGACACCAATGCTGGGGGTTATTATAGCAGCTACTCACACCAACGTTGGAGGTTATTATTGCATCTATTGACACCAGTGCTGGGGGTTATTATAGCAGCTACTGACACCAATGCTGGGGGTTGTTATAGCAGCTACTGACACCAATGCTGGGGGTTATCATTTCGGCTACTGACACCAATGCTGGGGGTTATCATTTCAGCTACTGACACCAATGCTGGGGGTTATTATTGCATCTTCTGACACCAATGCTAGGAGTTATTATTGCAGCTACTGACATCACTGCCAGGGGTTATTGCATCTTCTGACACCAATGTTGGAGGTTATTGTTGCATCTATTGACACCAATGCTGGGGGTTTTTATTGCAGCTGCTGGCACCAATGTTCGAGGTTATTATTGCATCTTTTGACAGCAATGCTGGAGGTTTTTATAGCAGTTACTGACACTAATGCTGTGGGTTATTATTGTAGCTACTGACACCAATATTGGAGGTTATTATTGCAGCTACTGACAGCAATGCTGGGGGTTATCATTGCAGCTTCTGACACCAATGCTGGGGGCTATTATTGCATCTTCTGACACCAATGCTGGGAGTTATTATTGCAGCTACTGACACCAATGCTGGGAGTTGTTATAGCAACTGCTGACACCAATGCTGGGGGTTATCATTGCAGCTACTGACACCAATGCTCAGTGTTATTATTGCATCTTCTGACACCAATGCTGAGTGTTATTGTTGCAGCTACGGACACAAATGCTGGGGTTATTATTGCAGCTACTGACACCACTGCCGGGGGTTATTATTGCATCTTCTGACACCAATGTTGGGGGTTATTATTGCAGCTACTGACTCCAATGCTGGGAGTTATTATTGCAGCTACTGACACAAATGCTGGAGTTATCACTGCAGCTAATGAAACCACTGCTGGGGGTTATTATTGCATCTACTGGCACCAATGCTAAGGGTTATTAGTGCAGCTACTGACAGCAATTCTGGGGGTTATTATTGCAGCTACTGACACCAATGCTAGGGGTATTTATTACATTCACTGACACCAATTCCTGGAGTACTGTCATTGACACCATCGATGGGAATTACTTTACTCCCACTTTCTCTTCCATGTGCTTTGTGGTACACTGCAAAAGTTCTGCAACATTTTAGGGGGGGGTTAAGGTGCATTGGACTGGCCATATCTTAAGCAGTTTTTCCTTCAACCATGGGTTGAAAGAGAGAAAATCACTTGATTCCCCCAGCCAGTGTTGATGGGGTAATCCCTCTCGCTTTGCTATTGTATTCTGACAGTGAGAGGTTTCCCCGCTCTCAGATTACATTTTTTACTGCTGCCAATTATAGCCAGCAGTTAATCGTATGAAAAATCCTGATGGATAGATCAGCTTCAATACAACCAGCCTGCCCACAGATGGATCAAAGTTCATCTGGTTCCTGCTGAACTGGGCACGTTTCGTTTTGTCTATGGCCAGCTTTACAGTCCATTCATTTATAAAGGGATAGCTAACTCGATGCAATGCACCACAACTCACAAAAAAGTGCTGCCATTGTGTGGTGCTTTGGAAGAGTCAGGGGCCACACTTGAGATCCTCTATATTTTTCAAGTAGACCGCCAATGATCTAGAGGATGTTCTGTGTGGGTTCCTAAAGTTCCTAAAAAAGCAATTTTATGTTTTCAAAACCTTCTGGCAATCCTGATGATATAAGGCAGACAAGAAAATAACATCAGTACCATTTTTATAATCTACTTATGCTTAACTTAAACTTAAAATATCAATTCTGGGAAATGAGCAGATTTTTATTTTCTTGTTGCCATTGAGAAGCTGCAGGCACATTAGAAAATAACTAGATGGAATGGTTGGGTAGAAAATAATATTGTTTATTCCCAGTTGTTCACTTGTATCTGCTGCAGAAGCCTATCTCTAGCTTGCATGTTTGTCTATGAGTCTACGCTATATGGTCAAAGGCTTGTGGAAGCCTGACCATCACATTTTTATGAGTTTGTTGGACTTTCCATTCCAAAACCATTAACTTTTATATAGAGTTTATTCCCCTTTTCTGGCTATAACAGCCTTTGCTCTACTGGGAAGATGTTCTACAAGATTTTGAGTTCCAAAAGCTGGTAGACATATGACTGTCAAACCTATATGAGCCTGCTGAATGTCCCATTTCAAAACCATGGCCATTAGGATGGGGTTGGACCTCTTTTTCAGCTATAACTACCTCCACTCATCTTGGAAGGCTTTCTGTTTCAGAGGGTGTCTATAGGAACTTGTACCTATTTGTGAGGTCAGGCACTGATGTTGGATGAGAAGACCTGGTTCACAGTTGGCGTTCCAATTCACCTCAAAGGTGTTCAGTAGGGTTGAGGCCAGGGATCTGTACGGGACACTTGAGTTCCTCCACACCAAACTGGTCAAACCATGTCTTTATGGAACTGGCTTTGTACTTAGGGGCACAGTCATGGTGGAACAGAAAAGGATCTTCACCAAACTACCACTAGAGATGTGCACTGTGGACATCTTTGTTACCTATTCATTCGTTCATTGATGATTTTGGTTCATCATATTCATTATGTTGACCCAATTTGTTTTCGGAATCCCTTTTGTATCTTCGGCATAACTTTCATATATTTGTTGGTCTGGGTGGATTTGAAAAATTTAGCAGTTTTTCTGGAAAATTGATATCTATTCAATATAGGAATATATACAGTTGTGTTCAAAATAATAGCAGTCAGACATCACTAACCGGATCAATCACTGTTTTTGGTAGATATGATATTTCTACATGGCAAATAATTTACTAGCAGGTATAGTAGAGTAATAGAAATCCAACAGACCCAACAGTCATGACATGCATGCTGCTGATTCTGTGTCATTGAATCACTCATTGAAAGGGGCATGTTCAAAATAATAGCAGTGTGGAGTTCTATTAGTGAGGTCATTCATTCTTTGAAAAACAGGTAGCAATTATTGCCCTTATTTAAGGAAGGAAGGCAGCAAATGTTGTACATGCTGGTTACAGTGCATTTCTCTCTGATATTCTGAGGAAAATGGGTCGTTCCAGACACTGTTCAGAAGAACAGCGTACCTTGATTAAAAAGTTTGATTGGAGAGGGGAAAACATATAAAGAAGTGCAGAAAATGATCGGCTGCTCAGCTAAAATGATCACAAATGCTTTAAAATGGCAACCAAAACCTGAAAGTCGTGGAAGAAAGCGAAAAACTACCATTCGAATGGATAGAAGAATAGCCAAAATGGCAAGGACTCAGCCAACAATCAGCTCCAGGAAGATGAAAGAAGGTGTGACGTTCCCTGTGAGGACTGTTACAATTAGAAGACGCCTATGTGAAGCCAAGCTATCTGCAAGAAGCCCCCGCAAAGTCCCACTGTTGGAGAAAAGACGTGCTGAAGAGGTTACAATTTGCCAAAGAGCACATTGACTGGTCTAAAGAGAAATGGCGCAACATTTTGTGGACTGATGAAAGTAAGATTGTTCTTTTTGGGTCTAGTGGGCGGAGACAGTTTGTCAGACGACCCCCAAACACTGAATTCAAGCCACAGTACACTGTGAAGACAGTGAAGCATGGTGGTGCAAGCATCATGATATGGGGATGTTTCTCATACTACGGTGTTGGGCCTATTTATCGCATACCAGGGATCATGGATCAGTTTGAATACATCAGAATACTTGAAGAGGTCATGCTGCCTTATGCTGAAGAGGAAATGCCCTTGAAATGGGTGTTCCAACAAGACAACGACCCCAAACACACCAGTAAACGTACAACATCTTGGTTCCAGACCAACAAGATTGACGTTATGGAGTGGCCAGCCCAATCCCCGGATCTTAATCCAATAGAAAACTTGTGGGGTGACATCAAAAATGCCGTTTCTGAGGCAAAACCAAGAAATAGAGAAGAACTGTGGAATGTCGTCCAATCATCCTGGGCTGGAATACCTGATCACAGGGGCCAGAAGTTGGGCGACTCCATGCAACACAGATGTACAGCAGTTCTCAGAAACAGTGCGACTACAACCAAATATTCATGAAGTCATTCAAAGGAAAGCAAAATCTTCAAACATTTTTCAGTTTATATAGTGAATGTTTGAGTTTGTAAAGAAGAATACAAATACTGTGATTTTTTTTTTTAGAGGAGCAACACAAATTTGATCTATTTTTCTTCATGTTTTGATTTGGAATAGAATGTGTCGTGTTCCCAATGCATTTGTGTGGATGCAAATAAAAGCTATTAGAAGGATTTTCAGCTTTATTCACTTTTTTCAACACACTGCTATTATTTTGAACACAACTGTACGAGATGATAAATTTCATGCACTGATTGGACAATATCGACAACATCGTCATGTGCATCTGATGAATGGAACAAAATTTTGTTCCATTTGTTATTCGAATCTGAAATATCGAACAAATTCAAAAACTGAATTAATTTCCCCATGGGGCCGAACTACTATCTCATCACGTGACATCATCTAAATGAAAGAAATACATTCATTAATTTCAATATAAATTTTTTTCAGATTCCTCGATATTCGTTACTATGTACATTTCAAGGTCCGGATCTCTGAAAATGAAATTTTCGTCCAAAAAAAAACCGAATTGAAATAAAACTCGTGTCTAGTTACCACAAGTAGGGCACAATTGTCTACAGTGTCTTGGTATGATGTAGTATTAGCAGTACCCCTCACTGGAAAAAACAGAACTCCATCATATGTAGGGAGCTTCTGATCATTTTTGGTCATGTAGGTGTGATGGTGAGGTGTCCATAGCCATTTGCTATATAGTTTATCTATCTATCCGAATCAAGAAATGTGACTTCACTATATCTTTTCTGATCGGTTTTGTATTAACTGACCTTTGAACATTTTCCCATGCCTGCCATTGGACTAGCCCTTTAAAGATGCATTGATTGCCAAAATACTTTCTTCTCAATCTTTCACTATCATTTTGCATTCATTATCTAGATTATTCTTTTATGATCCAATGCAATAATGGGATTAAATTGTCTTCAGGTGAATTGAAAACACTGTTGGGAATATTCTTTGTAAACTAATTGGGATATTATCTTGTTACATCCTCAACTGCATAACTAGCATTCTGTGTAACGCGTCGGGCCGTGTGAGGAGCTCGATCGCTGTATGCGCTCTCCACCATCTCCATTATTAATGATTTATAAAGTGCTGCCGTCTCCCGTGGCGTTGTACAGAAGTGATACAAATGTTGCTGAGTCACTCGTAATGCGAACACCTAAAACCAATGAAAAAACATATACTGATTTTGCTTTTGTACCAGCATCTAAAAATTGTCCCTGAGAGAGCAAGACGTGGGGTGGGGGGCTTAATGTTAGGTGTAATTATTTAACATTGTGTGTTAATAGGACAAAATCGATTGTTCTCAGGCTATATTCTCTGCAGGATGAATGTGTGAATGGGGATACAATACGGTTGAGACCGAGCTAGGTACCACATCCTTAAACCTCCAAGATACTAAAAAAAAACTTAATGGACTTTAACAATACCATACTGGAGACACACATTTCATTAAATTTTTTTATATGTTAAATAATTATATTTACAAATGTTAAAATCTGTTTCTCTAGGACTTTTTTTCCTCAGATAATAGGTGCAGGTACTCTGCCCTTCTGAGTCACCCCTTGTCTCCACCCTCTACCCACCTCCGAGCACTGTCCCTTGATTCCACCCCCTACCCACCTCCGACTACTGTCCCTTGATTCCACCCCCTACCCACCTCCGAGCACTGTCCCTTGATTCCACCCCCTACCCACTTCCGAGCACTGTCCCTTGATTCCACCCCCTACCCACTTCCGACTACTGTCCCTTGATTCCACCCCCTATTCACCTCCGTGCAGTGTCCCTTGATTCCACCCCTTATCCACCTCCGAGCACTGTCCCTTGATTCCACCCCCTATTCACTTCCGAGCACTATCCCTTGATTCCACCCCCTATCCACCTCCGAGCACTGTCCCTTGGTTCCTCCCCCTACCCACCTCCAAGCACTGTCCCTTGGTTCCTCCCCCTACCCACCTCCAAGCACTGTCCCTTGGTTCCTCCCCCTACCCACCTCCAAGCACTGTCCCTTGATTCCACCCCTACCCCCATCCGAGCACTGTCCCTTGGTTCCACCACCTATCCACTTCCGAGCACCGTCCCTTGGTTCGACATTCTACCCACCTCCGAGCACTGTCCCTTGGTTCTACCCTCTACCCACCTCCGAGCACTGTCCCTTGGTTCCACCCCCTATCCACCTTCGAACACTGTCCCTTGGTTCCACCCCCTATCCACCTCCAAGCACTGTCCCTTGGTTCCATCCCCTATCCACCACCAAGCACTGTCCCTTGATTCCACCCTCTATCCACCTTCAGGCACTGTCTCTTTTTTCCACCCCCTACCAACCTCCGAGCACTGTCCCTTGGCTCCATCCCCTATCCACCTCTGAGCACTGTCCCTGGGTCCCACCCCCTACCCACCTCCCAGTACCACACCTTCTAGAGAAAACAAAGCCAAGTATCATTTTATGGTGCTATATAAGTTGCATGGAATTTGTTAATTTTAACAAGAAAAGCAGTAAAATAGATCCCCCACAGCAAGCAACAATAGACCCTCCAGCAACAATAGATTCCTCCCAGCAACAATAGATCCCCACAACAAAATACCCACCAGTAATAATAGAGCCCCCACAAAAATACCCCACAACAACAATAGATCCACTCCAGCAACAGTAGACCCTCCCGGAATAATTTGATCCCTGTAACAAGATACACCCAAGCAATAATAGATCCACCCCAGCAACAATAGACTCCCACAAAAAAATACCCCCCAGCAACAAGAGACCTCCCACAACCCTCCCCTTTCCCAGCAACAATAGATCCACCCAGTAACAACAGATCTCCCAGCAGCTAGCATTAATAGACCCTCAGCAGTGAGCAACAATAGACCCTCATCTCAGTTGAAGGACAGAAGAGATGGTTGTGCTCCAGGTGCCTGCGCCCAACGCTCCAGCCCTGCCTGATGCCTAAGCCATAGTCATGAGCAGAGGTATCCGGTGATAGCAGCGTGCTGCCTACATGCTGGTTATACAAGGATTTTGTATGTGAGAGCATTACTTTTACTTTGCTACATTAAAGAAGATTGCGACACCATGCTGGTGCGCTCTTTTCTCTTGCTCTCTTCCTTTGTGTAGTCTAAGAGTTCTCTTCTCTGTAAATATAGATCTGTGAGGCTGAATTTTTAATGGACTAAGAGACGGTCTTTGTGTACACAAATGCTGGTATTTTTCCTTGGCATGGAATGAATGGGATTGTATCAAACAACGCCGTGTTACACTGAATACAGCTACTTTGCCGACATTGTTGCGATTATTTTACAGCTTGGTGTGCACATCGCATTCAGTTGGACACAGAAGCTAGGCTCTTCCTGGAATCGGGGCACCTAGGGTTCCTCCAGAGTTTGCTAGGGGTTCCTTGAGCAGTGGCAGAATAAACGCCAACCCGATGGTGCCTGCATAGTTATGGCATCAATGCCACTTTGAAGAGCCAAGCATGGAATGCGTGGAACTTCTTTACTCTTTTCTCAGGTAAGTACCCACTGACACCAGCGATCGTTTTAACAATCTATACAGGGGGAATTCTTCCCATTGATCAACAGTGTGAGAAGCATTCTACCTGCTGATCGCAAGTGTGAGGAACATTTTTCCCCACTGACTACCAATATAAGAAGCATGCTTCCATTAACCACCAATGTAAGGAGCATTCTTTTCGTTGATCATCAATGTAAGGAGCTTTTGCCCCCCTTGCCGACCACCAGTGTAAAGAGCATTCCCCCCAACCCCCCGACCACCAGTGTAAGGAGTATTCTCCCCACTGGCCACCAATGTAAGGAGCATTCTTCCCACTGACCACCAATGTATGGGGTATTTTTCCCACCAATGTAAGGAGCATTCTCACCACTGGCCACCAGTGTAAGGAGCATTCTTCCCACTGACCACCACTGTATGGGGTATTCTCCCCACTGCCCACCAATGTATGGGGTATTCTTCCCACTGCCCACCAATGTAAGGAGTATTCTCACCACTGACCACCACTGTATGGGGTATTCTCCCCACTGCACACCAATGTATGGGGTGTTCTTCCCACTGCCCACCAATGTAAGGAGTATTCTCACCACTGGCCACCCTTGTATGGGGTATTCTCCCCACTGGCCACCAAGGTAAGAGTCAATCTTCCCACTGGTCACCAGTGTAAGAATTTTTTTCCACTGACCAGCAATGTAAGGAGCATTCGTCCTACTGACCACTAACGCAAGGTGACTTTCTTCCACTGACCATCAATATAGTGTGGCTAAGGTACCAAGGTTTGCATATGAATTCCTTTTACGCAAGGGTTCCCCAAAACCTGAATGTTTTAAGGGTTCCTCAATGGTACAAAGGTTGAAAAAAGACTATCGTACATCCTATTCTCTGAAAAATAGTAACCCTTTCTGTTGAGGCCCCTTAAAGTCGTCAGGGCTTCCTTAGGGCTCCATGGTGTGTTTCTATGGTGTCCCTGTATTTTAGGGTGTTGCTGTAGGTTCCCTACTTTTGTCCTGTAGAACACAGGTGAGTTCACCCACCCAACTGGATGTGTATGTGCTTTGGCTGTGCTGGGGATTTTCAGGATCCTCGGGAGTGGGGCTTGGTGTGATTAGTATTTGTAGTCTTTAATAAAATTTGGAAATGATGCCATCCATGAATTATCCCTTACTGGGAATTTAGTCTTTGTACTCTATAGCAGGCTGCAGAATATTTTGACTCTGTACCCAGGTGGGATTTTTTCTGCCAGAGATCTGGTAAACCCAGACCTGCTTTCTGCCTTGCAAGTCAGATTCCTGCCACAAATCTTTGCCAAGAAGTAAACTAGTACAGGGGTCCCTCAGTCTTTCTTACTGGTCTCCTTCTATATCCCACACTGTATTGCGGAGTATAGGGCTACTGTCCACCCTTGCTGACCAGAATCGGTAGGTCCATTGCAGGTCAGTGACTCTGAAAGTATTGATGCCATTGGATCAGTATGCAGGGCTGTAAGTGGAGAATGGCATGCCGGGAGACTTCTTGGTTATCCTAACAAGGTCACAGAAGTCTTCAATGTTGCCGGATATGTTCTACAGCAAAGCATTCTTTCATCCATAGCGCCTCATCCCTAGGCCAACTCAACCCTCCAACAATTTTTCCTACAGTGAAGCTGCATCAGATGCCTCTGCCAGGAACTTTCCCTTTTTATTTGCAGACTAATGCTGCCAACCAGATGCAATCAATTTGCATTACCGGGCAGCTACTAAAAAAGCAGTCCCACGTAGGTGGCAGCAAAATCTATACGTATTTGTGTTTACAAAAGAAAAAAAAGGCAAAAAACAGCATCTGCTCGATTATACATTTTCCCCAATGAAGTTGCACTCCAGCCAAAGGCTGCCAATACAACGCTGGCAACGAGGGAACTTCCCGCCAGTTTATTCCCATTCTGTAAAGAAGAGAGATCAGAAGACGTTTAGAGTGAGCAGTTGGATTTGAAGCAGTTGGTGTGATGGTATTTGTACTTTTGTGACCTCCAAGCAACTCACATATGCTCTTTGGTAGAGTTTGCTCAACAACTTGACATAGTTGCAATGAAACGAACTACAAAAAAAAAGAAAATATTAATAATAAAAAAAAAACGAAATTAATAATATAAAAAATAATGAAAATATAAAATGTATATAACTATTAACAAAAATGAATATAATATTATAATTTAATTGAAATAATAATATAAATCTGACTAATAAAATAATTGAAATATATAATAATAATAACAAATGAATATAATAATTATTATTCCAAATGTCAAAATATGACTAATAAAAGAATAAATATAAATAATAACAAAAAATAAATATCATTTCTAATAATTTAAATATAACTAGTAATAATTTATATAAAGAATTATTATTTATTATTATTATTTATTATTATTATTTTAAAGTTTATTTAGCAATTTAATTTAGTATTAATTTATATAAATAATAAAAAGTGAATATAGTAATATTAAATCTAAATAATATAAATATGGCTACATAATTTATAGAAATATAAAAAAAAGAAATTATTATAATAATAAAAAATAATATTTATTTATATTTAAACATATTTAGTATTTTTAAGTGCACTCCTGAGCAGGGTGTCTGAGGGCAGATGAGAAGCTTCTGGGAAAAACAGTACAAGACTGGCAGATATACATACAACAAGCAAATTGCTACCTACTTCCTTGAAAATAAGCAAGTCTGTATACAATGGAAATATGCTAAAAGGTTACAGAACTTCGATTATAGAGGCTTCACAATCTCCATGTTACAAATGTTATAAATTGATTTGCAGTTCTGTGAATAAAATAAGTATTTGATCCCCAAGCAAAACATGACTCGGTACTTAGTGGAGAAACCCTTGTTAGCAAGCACAGAGGTAAGATGTTTATTTTAGTTGGTTCCCAGGTTTGCACAAATCTCAGGAGGGATTTTGGTCCACTCTTCTTTACAGTTCTTCTCTAAATCCTTAATGTTTGATGGCTGTTGCTTGGCAACTCGAAGTCTCAGCTCCCTCCATAAATTTTCTATAGGATTAAGGTCTGGAGACTAGCAAGGCCACTCCATGACGGTAATGTGCTTCTTCTTGAGCCACTCCTTTGTTGCTTTGGCGGTATGTTTTGGGTCATTGTCATGCTGGAAGGCCTATCCACAACCCATCTTCAGTGTTCTGGCTGAGGGAAGAAGGTTCTCATCCAAGATTTTACAATACATGGCCCCGTCCATTGGGCCCTCAATGAGGCAAAGTCGGTCTGTATCTTTAGCAGAGAAACAGCCCCAAACCATAATGTTTCCACCTCTGTGCTTGACTGTTGGGATGGTGTTTTTAGGGTCATAGTCAGCATTTTTCTACCTCCAAACACTGCGAGTAGAGTTAATGCCAAAAGCTCAATTTTGATCTCATCTGACCACAACACTTTCTCCGAGTCCTTCTCTGAGTCATTTAGATGTTCATTTTAAAAGTTCAGGTGGGCCTGTACATGTGCCTTCTCGAGGAGGGGGACCTTGCGGGTGCTGCAGGATTTAAATATGGTGATGTATTGTGTTACCAATGGTTTGTTTGGTGACTATGGTCCCAACTGCCTTGAGATCATTCATAAGCTCCTCCCATGAAGTTCTGGGCTGATCCGTCCCTTTTCTCATGATCATCCTTACCCCATGAGGTGAAATCTTGCATGGAGCTCCAGACCGAGGGCGATTGATGGTTATTTTGTATTTCTTCCATTTGCGATTAATCACTCCACCAGTTGTCTCCTTCTCACCAAGCTTCTTGCTGATGGTCTTGTAGCTCATTCCAGCCTTGTGCAGGTCTACCATCTTGTCCCTGACGTCCTTTGACAGCTCTTTGGTCTTGGCCATGGTAGTGCCCAAGAAAATTGTGAGATTCTGTGGACAGGTGTCTTTTATACACTTAGCGAATTGTCATTAGGAGAACCTTCTTAAATGGAGAGGACTAATCTGTGTATCACATGAGCACATAGCCAGTCTGTGGGAGCCAGAATCATTGTTGGTTGGTAGGGGATCAAATACTTATTGTACTCACTGAACTGTAACTCAATTTGTAACATTTGTATAATTTTTTTCTTTCTGGATTTCTGGTTGATATTACATCTCTATCACTTAAAATACACCTATGATAAAAATTATAGACCCTTCATCTCTTTGTAAGTGGGCAAACTTACAAAATCTGCAGGGGATCAAATAATTATTTTCCCTACTGTGTGTGTAATATATATATATATATATATATATGAGTTGTGTTCAAAATAATAGCAGTGTGTTGAAAAAAGTGAATAAAGCTCAAAATCCTTCTAATAGCTTTTATTTCCATCCACACAAATGTATTGGGAACACGACACATTCTATTCCAAAGATGAAGAAAAATATATCAAATTTGTGTTGTTCCTCTAAAAAAATTTAAGAAAAGTGAATATTAGACGGTTCAAAAAAATCGCAGTGTTTGTATTCTTCTTTACAAACTCAAACATTCACTATATAAACTGAGAAATGTTTGAAGATTTTGCTTTCCTTTGAATGACTTCATGAATATTTGGTTGTAGTCGCACAGTTTCTGAGAACTGCTGTACATCTGTGTTGCATGGAGTCACCCAACTTCTGGCCCCTGTGATCAGGTATTCCAGCCCAGGATGATTGGACTACATCCCACAGTTCTTCTCTATTTCTTGGTTTTTCCTCAGAAACTGCATTTTTGATGTCACCCCACAAGTTTTCTATTGGATTAAGATCCGGGGATTGGGCTGGCCACTCCATAATGTCCATCTTGTTGGTCTGGAACCAAGATGTTGCGCGTTTACTGGTGTGTTTGGGGTGGTTGTCTTGTTGGAACACCCATTTCAAGGGCATTTCCTCTTCAGCATAAGGCAGCATGACCTCTTCAAGTGTTCTGATGTATTCAAACTGATCCATGATCCCTGGTATGCGATAAATAGGCCCAACACCGTAGTATGAGAAACATCCCCATATCATGATGCTTGCACCACCATGCTTCACGGTCTTCACAGTGTACTGTGGCTTGAATTCAGTGTTTGGGAGTCGTCTGACAAACTGTCTCCGGCCACTAGACCCAAAAAGAACAATCTTACTTTCATCAGTCCACAAAATGTTGCGCCATTTCTCTTTAGGCCAGTCAATGTGCTCTTTGGCAAAGTGTAACCTCTTCAGCACATGTCTTTTTTCCAACAGTGGGACTTTGCAGGGGCTTCTTGCAGATAGCTTGGCTTCACATAGGTGTCTTCTAATTGTAACAGTCCTCACAGGGAACGTCACACCTTCTTTCATCTTCCTGGAGCTGATTGTTGGCTGAGTCAGCGCCATTTTGGTTATTCTTCTATCCATTCGAATGGTAGTTTTTTGCTTTCTTCCACATCTTTCAGGTTTTGGTTGCCATTTTAAAGCATTTGCGATCATTTTAGCTGAGCAGCCGATCATTTTCTGCACTTCTTTATATGTTTTCCCCTCTCCAATCAACTTTTTAATCAAGGTACGCTGTTCTTCTGAACAATGTCTGGAACGACCCATTTTCCTCAATTTCAGAGAGAAATGCACTGTAACCAGCATGTACAACATTTGCTGCCTTCCTTCCTTAAATAAGGGCAATAATTGCCACCTGTTTTTCAAAGAATGAATGACCTCACTAATAGAACTCCACACTGCTATTATTTTGAACACGCCCCTTTCAATTAGTGATTCAATGACACAGAATCAGCAGCATGCATGTCATGACTGTTGGGTCTGTTGGTTCTATTACTCTACTACACCTGCTAGTAAATTATTTGCCATGTAGAAATATCATTTCTACCAAAAACAGTGATTGATCCGGTTAGTGATGTCTGACTGCTATTATTTTGAACACAACTGTACATACACTATATTGCCAAACATATTGAGATGCCTGCCTTTCCACGCACATGCACTTTAATGGCCCCCCAGTCTTACTCCGTAGGGTTCAATATTGAGTTGGCCCCGCCCTTTGCAGCTATAACAGCTTCAACTCTTCTGGGAAGGCCGTCCACAAGGTTTAGGAGGGTGTCTATGGGAAGGTTGGACCATTCTTCCAGAAGCACATTTGTCAGGTCAGGCACTGATGTCGGCCTGATGAGAGAGCACGCATGCTCCGAATGCGCGCCAACCCCCGCCGTGACCGGAAGTGACGTCTCAACTGAAGGAATCCCGGAACTAGGAGGACATGCTGGAAGCCACCAGCACCACCGCCAGATGCCGGTGACAGCTATCCATCTAGAGCACGGGTGTCAAACTGGTGGCCCTCCAGCTGTTGCCAAACTACAAGTTCCATGAGGCATTGCAAGACTGACAGAAGCATGACTCCCAAAGACAGAGGCATGATGGGACTTGTAGTTTGGCAACAGCTGGAGGGCCGCCAGTTTGACACCCGTGCTCTAGAGGCTCCACACTCCTTCACAACAGCAGATGCTCACTATTTACAAGCGCATACCTACCAATGCTTTGTGGGTGGCCTGTATTACCATGCCTTGTATCCATTTAAATGCTTTTATACTGCACTTAGAGGGCGCCACTTCTTTCTTCCTGTTTGAACCATTTCCTACTTTATCCAAAACGAAGTTTTGGCATTAGATCCACTTTAAATTTGAACAGCTGAAGTTGATCGGTTTTATCTGCCAATTCATTTGTAATTCTATTCGGACAGTCTTGTGATCCAGGTAGCCGTGCACATCCAGGAACCAAATGACCTGAGACCTTTCTGTAGCCCCTCAGTCTGCTATTGGACAATGTAGGAGAAGCAGCATACTAATAGGGGTCATCTCTCTGCTTTCTGCTCCTGTCTGCAAGGTTTCAAGATTAAATAAGAGTTCATCACAGCAAAAGCCCGATTGTCTCCCAGGGCTGCTGCACAAGACTATTAAGATGGATCCAGTTACTTTTTGTCAGCTGTAATTGACAAATATATTTAATTTTTTTTTTTTTTTTTTTTTTTTTTTTATTGAACACATAACTGGATTCAACGGGGCGAGCTCTGTGTAATCTGCTACTTTTACTTTACTTTTTTACTTTTACATTTCATTGCATTTTTGTCTGTTCCAAAGGAAGGAAAGGAGGAACAGGTGGTATATGAAAGGAAAAATAATGACGCCACCTTGACAGGAGTTCTCTTTGTGAAAAATAAATATTTAGCAGGCGTGGAGCACTTAGCAGCTTTTTTACAGAAAATCTTTATAATGAAATTTGGTGACGATAAATGCAGTGAATAGGCAGCTTAAGTCATGGTCAGATCTCAGTTACTGCAGCTTAAAGCTATTCTGATCCCACCCCCACACACTTCTGCTTTCTCATGCACACGGGACGTTTTCACAGCGGCTGCTTTTAGTGTTTTTTTCTACAGCCCATAAACCCCCCCCCCCCAGCATGTTGTCCATACACACATAGACTTTAATCAGTGTTTTTTGGGTGGAAAAATGCTCTAATGCTGAAAAATGCAACAAAATGCGGCAGACTGGAATTTCTGGGCGTGTTTTTGAGCAAACTTTTTTTGTGTGTAAAAAAAATACTAAAAACCACAAACGTGGAAAAACATTGCTAAACGCTAATGCAAAAACGCTTAAAAATGCTGAAAACTTGCGTTTTTAACGAAACTTTACATAGCTAACGCTACCACCTTTATTAAAACGCCCCATGTGCATGGAGCCTCAAACTCTTTTTGTAATCCTTAAATGTAACGGGGACACTAACCAGTGGTTAAGCTCCGAGGAGTGGACTTGACACAACTTTTACAGGAAAGGTCAAGATCTGCATGTGACTTCAGCTGCTTGTATCGGCTGATTGTTTTCTCATCATGTGTTTTTTCAAACAATTTTTATTGCTTAGGTTTGCTTTACTTTATGC
>NW_028321547.1:30000-48711 GCF_062004578.1 Staurois parvus | reverse complement strand
CACTGACACCAATGACTGGACACTATTCCTCCTTTAACTGACTACAAGCAATATCTTTTTTTTTTTTTACTCCTACTGACACTGCAACATTTTCTACTCCCACTGGCCACTCCGACCCTCCTAAAGTCTGAAGGACGGTAATCTGGCCCTTTGATTAGAAAGTTTGGAGGCCACTGTTTTAGAGGCAAGCCGGGACCCACCACAACCATCCCTATGACAACTTGCTGATCAAGCTTTGAGATATATCTATGTCTCCTATATTCTTATGTGGGCTTTGTTGTTTAAACTTTTCAATAAAATATTACATTATTATATATACACACACTATATTGCCAAAAGTATTTTGACACCTGCCTTTCCATGTACATGAACTTTACTCCCATCCCAGTCTTAGTCTGTAGGGTTCAATATTGAGTTGGCCGGCCCTTTGCAGCTATAACAGCTTCAACTCTTCTGGGAAGGCTGTCCACAAGGTTTAGGAGGGTGTCTATGGGAAGGTTTGATCATTCTTCCAGAAGCACATTTGTGAGGTCAGGCACTGATGTCAGATGAGAAGGCCTGGCTCACAGTCTCCGCTCTAATTCATCCCAAAGGTGTTCTATGGGGTTGAGGTCAGGACTCTGCAGGCCAGTCAAGATTCCTCCATCCCAAACTCACTCATCCATGTCTTTATGGACCTTGCTTTGTGCACTGGTGTGCAGTCATGTTGGAACAGGAAGGGGCCATCCCCAAACTGTTCCCACAAAGTTGGGAGCGTGAAATTGTCCAAAATGTCTTGGTATGCTGACACCTTAAGAGTTCCCTTCACTGGAACCAGGGGGCCAAGCCCAACCCCTGAAAAACAACCCCACACCAGAATCCCCCTCCACCAAACTGTACACTTGGCACAATGCAGCCAGACAAGTACCGTTATCCTGGCAACTGCCAAACCCAGACACGTCCATTGGATTGCCAGACAGAGAAGCATGATTTGTAGGGCAGCACACTGGCTAAATGGTTAGCGTTTCTGCCTGGCAGTACTAGGGTCGTTGGTTCAAACCCATCCCAACCGTTATTCTTAAAGTGTTAGTAAACCCCAGACCCTGCATTCACTATAAATGGTCTCACACCATACACAGAACATGGAAATGCAATTATTGGAGTAAATATATACTGCCAAATACTTTTTCTAAACAGCAGTCTTCTGACTTCTATCAGTGTCCAGTAGAGCAGTGGTTAAAGTTAGTAGGAGGAGTTTTTGTTGTCCTCAGAGGATGCATAACCCCTGACCCTCTGTCTGGAAAGTGCTAATTGGCCCTCTGCTGATTACATGCACCCTCCCAAGAAAAAAAACAAACAAAACAAAACTCTTCACCAATACACAGAAAACTTAGAAAAGAGGGGGCAAGCTGCACATGCTATGAGCAGATGTATTGGGGACAGTAGAAGGGGAGGATCAGAGCATTTTACACAATGCAGAGTTTCACAGTGAATATAACAAGCAAGCTTTACTGCATATACAGACTGATTTTACTATTGTGGGTTTAATAATACTTTGAGTAGCAATGCTGGCAGCCCTAGCCATGGCCAACGTCCCCAATGATGTTCTCCATTTCTGACAGAGAAGTAGCTCTGAGTGATATGCACTCCCTCAGGGAAGCTCATGCTTTATAATTGAGCAATGGTTTTATAAGAACTAGAATGTCCTTATAGGGAAGGCTGAAGTCCTATCTGCAGACTCATTGCAGCCCCAGGCTGTGAGAAACCGTCTTATCAACCATCCCCTGAGAGCAGGAACCAGGCAGCTATTAAAAGGGAACACAGCGGCATAAAACTGCTTAGAACTAAAACCCATTATACCGGGCTCTACTCACTGCCAAGCTACACAAATCACACTCACTTTTAATAGACACAAACTATTTATATTAGGGTGGAAGAATGTGATGACAGCCTAGATGGCTTGCCTTTCCTGATACAAAACCAATGTTTACCATTAGCAATCTCCAGCTTTTTTCAAAGTGAAGACATGCCATGCAGCACAAATCATTGGAAGTTAGCTACATAAAATGTAACGTGGGCCTATACTGTTAGTCAAATCACTGTGCGACCCTTGAAAATATTAGAGGGACATCTCACTCCTCCAGTCCACTAAATTATCCTCCATCTGATGCCAGTCGCATGAGCAATGCCCAGACACTGGAAGATGGTTTCTGCCTCATGGGTTTTGGCAGTGGGAGCCATAGCTGGTATAGGGCAGCACAGTGGCTAAATGGTTAGCACTTCCACCTAGCAGTACTAGGGTCGTTGGTTCGAATCCCAACCACGGCACCACCTGCCTGGAGGTTGCATGTTCTCCCTGTGCCTGCGTGAGTTTCCTCTGGGTACTCCGGTTTCCCCCCTACACTCCGTTTGCTCCCACAAACAGTTTGCTCAGCGCTTTATATTGTAAAGCGCTGAGCAAACTGTTGGCGCTATATAAATCCTGTATAATAATAATAATAATCTACTGCGTTTGCCTCTGAAAATTTCTAAAAAAAATATTAGTTATAGTTTACTCACTGTAGTTGTTTTATAAGAAAAAAGAAAGAAAAAAAAAATCCACACATATGCGGTTTTGAAAGTGCGCCAAACATGCAGCATGAAGGACTTGTCAAACAAGCTGCTTTTACGCTTTCATTATTCATCTTATTATTTATCTTCATGCTGCTGATCTCCTGCAGTCTCGTTGCAGCCACTTCCCCATCTACATGCACTCACTTCTGCATAGCTGCACTTCATTTCTCAGGGCGGGTTTCCCGATGGTGATAACAGTGTACCATACAAATTATAAATACTGAAACAGTCACGTTGTCTGTAGAGGAAGCCCATATAACACAGGGTGACAGGGACAGAGTGCTGTAACAGGGAAGACCTAAACAGTCACGTTGTCTGTAGAGGAAGCCCATATAACACAGGGTGACAGGGACAGAGTGCTGTAACAGGGAAGACCTGAACAAGCACGTTGTCTGTAGAGGAAGCCCATATAACACAGGGTGACAGGGACAGAGTGCTGTAACAGGGAAGACCTAAACAGTCACGTTGTCTGTAGAGGAAGCCCATATAACACAGGGTGACAGGGACAGAGTGCTGTAACAGGGAAGACCTGAACAAGCACGTTGTCTGTAGAGGAAGCCCATATAACACAGGGTGACAGGGACAGAGTGCTGTAACAGGGAAGACCTGAACAGTCACGTTGTCTGTAGAAGAAGCCCATATAACACAGGGTGACAGGGACAGAGTGCTGTAACAGGGAAGACCTGAACAGTCACGTTGTCTGTAGAAGAAGCCCATATAACACAGGGTGACAGGGACAGAGTGCTGTAACAGGGAAGACCTGAACAGTCACGTTGTCTGTAGAAGAAGCCCATATAACACAGGGTGACAGGGACAGAGTGCTGTAACAGGGAAGACCTGAACAGTCACGTTGTCTGTAGAGGAAGCCCATATAACACAGGGTGACAGGGACAGAGTGCTGTAACAGGGAAGACCTGAACAGTCACGTTGTTTTAATCAAAGCTCTGATCATAAAATACTGAACATGATTTTTAAAATGAAACTAACACACTAAAAACGTATAGCAGATATTAGAGATTGTTAACAAAATGTCACGTCTGCCTGTATAACATCTTTAGCCTAGGCTCACACTACAGCGGTGCGGTTCCTGTGCGAATCACATGGGATTTGCTGTACCGCTGTAGTGTGAACCTAGACTAAAGATGTTATACAGGCAGACGTGACATTTTGTCAATTCCTGTGCAAATCACATGCGATGTGTATGCGGTGCGATTAAAGCCGTACATTTTGTATGGCTCTATCCGAACTGCACTTAAAAACGCGCAGTTCCCGTTTTTGGGTCCGCACTAGAATTGGATGGCATAGGTATTCACACATCGCACCGCGTCTTGCAGACCGATGTCGGTGTGTTGTTAACATACACACCCGCATCGGTTCATATGAACAGGGTGTGTTTGTGATGCGGTGCGGAATTCACACTGAAAATGCTGCAAATTCCGCACCGCATCAGTGTGAACCACGGCTAAAACATCAAAACCCAGTCATTACTATGGCAGCCTTCAAGGCGATGTGGATCAATGACAAGTTTACACAGAGTTGGGCCCCACCCAAGTTGAGACAACTGGCTGATTTCAGACACTCCCCACCAGGGGCGGACTGACCATTTGGAAACTCTGGCACTGCCCGAGGGCCCGGGGTCAGTAGGGGCCCCATGAGATGCCCCTGGTACCTTTTTCATAGGCTTTTTTGAGTTTGGGCAAGGACAGAGGGGCCCCATGATCCCCTATTGCCCGGGGGCCCCATGAGTTGTCAGTTCACCCCTGCTCCCCACCCTGATGACATCACCTAGTATAAAGCTGGCCATACATGGATCACAAATCGTCCAGTAAGGGATGGACAAATTTCGATCCATCTATGGCCATTCCATCTTAAGAGAAGTCGTTCTAATTTTCTTTGGATCAGTGCATGCAGCCAATTGGCTGCAGTGCTGATTAATGACAATGGATGAGTTCCCTTTTGAGAAAACACAATATCACAGCAGCAGGGGCGGACTGACAACTCATGGTCGGTCATATTAATTAAAAAAATAAATAAATAAATAAATAAAAAACCTTTTTAATTTTTAAAACATTTCACAGTGCTCTGACAAACTGGCCATACACCAATAGAGTTTCATTAGAAAATTAAATCTATGTTCTGAAATGAAATTTTTCAAATAATGAAATGGGTTAAATTGACAACCGTTCAACCATAGAGGTTAAAAGAGAATAGAAGGGACATGATGGATTTTTCTCTTTAACAAACAAAACTCTTAACAGTCAATGTATTTTTTCTTCGGGAAATTCCATTCATTCCAAAACCACATGTTACAAGAAAACAAAGTATTTTTTAAACTATAATCAATCAAGTCTCTGACAGACTGTGTCAAATATACTGAGGAGGTTTTTTTTTTTTTTATTTTTTTTTTTTTAAACAAAAGGTTCATACAAACATTTGCTAGCATATGGTTAGCTTTACAGAAACCCAACTTAACCCCCTTTCACACTAGTGGTCCGATGAGGTCCACCTGAAAAATGGATCAGACCCTCAGAGCAGCGGGTGTAAACAGATATGTGTCTGCTTACACCCACCTACATCCAATCCAATAAAAGATGGATGAGGGTCAGTTCCCTATCCGTCTAGTGGATCAGATGGTAGTCTGGTGTAAACGGACAGGTGGTCCGTTTACATCCAACCGCCCATACAGGAGAGTGGGCTGTGTCAGCAGACTGGATTTGGACCAGCCAGAAACACACACTTACCAAAAGTATTGGGCCCGCCCTCCTAATCATTGGATTCAGGTGTTCCAATCACCTTCATGGCTACAGGTATATAAAATCAATCACCTAGGCATGCAGACTGCTTCTACAAACATCTGTGAAAGAATGGATCTCTCTCAGGAGCTCAGTGAATTCAGACGTGGTACCGTGATAGGTTGTCACCTGTGCAATAAGTCCATTCATGAAATTTCCTTGCTACTAAATATTCCAAAGTCAACTGTTAGTGGTATTATAACAAAGTGGAAGCAACCGGGAACAACAGCAACTCAGCCACCAAGTGGTAGGCCACGTAAAATGACAGAGCGGGGTCAGCACATGCTAAAGCGCACAGTGCGCAGAAGTCGCCAACTGTCTGCAGAGTCAATAGCTAAAGACCTCCAAACTGTGTATGGCCTTTAGATTAGCACAACAACAGTGAGTAGAGAGCTTCATGGAATGGGTCCAAGCCTTACATCACTAAGTGCAATGCAAAGCGGCAGATGCAGTGGTGTAAAGTACGCCGCCACTGCACTCTAGAGCAGTGGAGACTTGTTCTCTGGAGTGATTAATCACGCTTCTCTGTCTGGCAACCCAATGGACGTGTCTGGGTTTGGCTGTTGCCAGAACGGTACTTGACTGATTGCATTGTGCCAAGAGTAAAGTTTGGTGGAGGGGGAATTATGGTGTGGGGTTGTTTTTCAGGGGTTGGGCTTGGCCCCTTAGTTCCAGTGAAGGGAACTCTTAAGGCATCAGCATACCAAGACATTTGGGACAATTTCATGCTCCCAACTTTGTGGGAACAGTTTGGGGATGGCCCTTTCCTGTTCCAACATGACTGCGCACCAGTGCACAAAGCAAGGTCCATAAAGACATGGATGAGCGAGTTTGGGGTGGGGGAACTTGACTGGCGTGCACAGAGTCCTGACCTCAACCTGATAGAACACCTTTGGAATGAATTAGAGCGGAGACTGTGAGCCAGGCCTTCTCGTCCGACATCAGTGCCTGACCTCACAAATGTGCTTTGGTCAGACATTCCCATAGACACCCTCCTAAACCTTGTGGACAGCCTTCCCAGAAGAGTTGAAGCTATCATAGCCAACTCAATATTGAACCCTACGGACTAAGACTGGGATGCCATTAAAGTTCATGTGCGTGTAAAAGCAGGCGGCCCAATACTTTTGGCAATATAGTGTATTTATTTATTGTCATGCTAGATAAGATGACAAGATTTCAATCCTGTATAAATATTAAAATATGTGATCAAAGAAACAATACATCAAATAATAAGAAACCTGTGTTATCCAAGTCCTCAATATAAAAAAAATGTAATACAAAAGTCTCAGTGATGCTGTACACCATAACGATGAAATCCTTGTGTATCACCACATCTTCGAACACTGAAGTGCACCACTACCATAAGAATAGAGGACTCTTACTGGAACATATGGACTCTTCTGATGAAAGAGTCAACAAGGCATATGGTTGAAACCTCTGAATTGGATCTCAACTCCTCCACATCTCCATATAGGACCATCAATGATAACGATCACATTTCAAAAAGCCTCCACAATTCTTCTTGTAGTCAATAAAATACCACATCCAATAATGGTAACACATCATAGCATGAAAGTTAAGCAAGGAAGCTCACATAGCGTAAATCCATAGATACATAGTAACCACGGAGTAAACAGCGTGATGACGTCACAAGTTTAAGCTTTGCCCTTTGCTTTTCGGCACAAAAGTTGTCGGGGGACAGATCTCCCACTGAGCAAGCAGCCTCCAGGTAGAGTCCACCCCATGAGAAAGGGGCCTTATTCCAGACAGTGCTGGGACAAACTTCTTTTGCACCTGAGGCTTAAAGTCCAAAGTGCAGCCTCTAGTCTAGCCACTACAACAGCAGCATAAAGTACAGGTCCTGCCTTTTTTGGACCCATCCCACCTCTTTTGCCTACTCCTCAACCAGGCCATGATTACAGATTGCGGTTGTATGCTACACCAGCCTTTGTGAACTAGGGTGGTGTGACATCCTGGGGTGCCTTCTGGGTGCTTCAGGGGCGTATTGACAAAATGCCTACAAAAATGCCACAAACTGACAAAAAATTGGCCAATAAGCCAGTTGATCAAGCCAGCCTTTTTGTTACACAAAGCCACAGGGTATTATTGTGCATCATTACAACCTTGGGCACCCTGGGATATCCTAACAAACGATGACGTCGTTGGCGTCTCCATCAGCTAGGGTCACGTTAGCAGAGTGAGGGACAAGAGAAACATATTAATACTAGCCAATACCAGTGTACAAATGTAAGAATAAATGACCTCTAATGTTGGGTGTAATGTATCTATGTGGATCTGCTATGATATTGCTAAACTTAGCTTAGTTTCTTACATTTTAGAATGGGGTGCCTCAAGACTGTGCAGAATTTAAAGGGTGCCTTGAATGAAAAAAAGGTTGAGAAACATTGTTCTTCACCTTCACAAGAATCCATCTGGCGAGGTTGAGGAGTGATGACAGCTGCCCAACCACACTGACAGAATATTTCAGATCTTTCTGCCGACCACATGAAGAATAATATGTGCCATAAAGAATGCAAATGTATAGCGATAAAGAGTAGGAGAATGATGGTTCCCTAGGTGCTCATGTGTACATGGATTTATAAAATGGTCACAAAAATAGACTGCAGATGAAAGGAATGAAAGACAGACAGAAGGCTCTCATCAATTTTGGCACCTGTTGACAGCAATCTAAGGCAACTCAGTCTGCCATGACAGTTGTAAAAAGGATGTGAAGGAGAGTTTACATGAGTTTTTCTTCCTGTAATGGGTGATGTTCCTTTCTTATACTTATCCAACTGATTTGTAACCAAAAATCTTTTTTTTTTTTTTTTTTACAGTCCTTTAATTTCTATAAAAGCTGAACAATCAGGCATGCACACATGAGCGGTCATCATGAAAGCAGATTGGGTAGGCAAGCCTTGAAATTTACTCTGATCAGACAGGCAAGTCAGGAGTCTAGTGAGGATGTCCTGTACGGAGCAGGGGCGGACTGACAACTCATGGGGCCCCCGGGCAATAGGGGATCATGGGGCCCCTGTGTCCTTGCGCAAACTCAAAAAAGCCTATGAAAAAGTACCAGGGACATCTCATGGGGCCCCCTACTGACCCCGGGCCCTCGGGCAGTACCCGAGTTTCCAAATGGTTTGTCCGCCCCTGGTACGGAGGTTAGCCTAGTTTGAAGGTTCTCAAGGTAAACTAGAAACACAAGGAAGGAGAGATCATGGAAAAAAAAAGGGAAGGAGCAGGAAAGGGTGAAGATGAAAGCTGAGGGCTGACAGGAGTGAAGGGTTGGGAAGTGTATGAGGGGGGTAGGGTTTCTCCTCTGTGGCTCAGGTACAAAACATTCTATGAGTGCCTATACATAGCTAATGCAGGTTACACATGGGGAGTTTTTTTTTTTTGTTAAACCCAGCAGGTTGAAAGAAAAAATAAAAAACCTGATAGATCGCTGTACTAACTAAGCAATGTTAGTGCGGCGATCCTCGCTAAGTTGTGCTCCGACAGGTGGACTGCCCCCCACCCGCAGAACACACTGATGAGCGCTCACAGCCATTGAGGGGGGGCAGAGGCAAAGCGATTTGCGCCATTAAATTTTCAATGGCACAAATTGCACCACATCCACATGAAAAGCGTGCGGGCATTTTTTTTTGGTTTATTCGCAGTGGAATAGAATCACACAAGTGTTTATACCTAAGTGATCCAGTTCAGGCAAACAGGCAGCGTTTGCAAACCGCTTTTGAGAGATCATTAAATTTCCACTGACACCCGCAGCAGATCGCAGGGCAATTGCTATGCGGTGCGGGAAATGCACAGGAATCGCTGCATTTCCTGCACCACATCAGTCTGAATCGGGGTTACAGATAGCTTTGATCTACTTTCACAGGAAGCACAGCTGTAGATCTCCGGGGAGGGAAGAGGATAAGTCCATAGCCCCATCCAGGCACAATGTTGTTGCCTGGAGTTGCATTGTAATAAAAAAAAAAAAAACCTAAAACAAAACAACAACAACATCATCATCATTTTTCCACTGTCTCTGCGGGAGGCTACAACTTTCCAAAGACATGTTTATGTGCTCAAGGGAGCATGCAGCAAAAGATCACACAAACAGAGAAAAGAAAAAAAAAAACACATACAAGATGAAGCAAAACTGCATAATGAAGTCACTGAGCATTGAAAGTTCCATGAAGGAATTCCTAATCAAATTACTTCATTAGGAGGCATGTCCGGGACAGGATCTCAACTAATAGTACACTGGGGGGGGTCCTTCAGAAGCAGTTCCTCTGCTCCTAACAAGCCTACGGGTTTTCTATGATTCCCCATATACCTTTTCCTCACGTCCCTTATGTTCCGTTTAGCTCAGGGAGCCAAAAGCAAACACCCAGCACTTCCCATGAATAAAAAAACAAAAAAACAAACAAAAATACAACATATTTCACTAAGCTGTTTGGCCTAGCTGTAGATGGTTAAAATTTAACAGAACAAAGCATGAGAAATAATAACATGTACAAGTAAATGGGCAGAAAAACATCACAGGTGTGGCTATGATCCATGTGGATGGATGAAAATGATTCTACACAACAGCAAGAGGTAAGGATCAATAACACATATTACAGAGATATGACAAAACATAGTTTGGGGGGGGGTATCCCTGGGCGAGATGTATGGAACAAAATGAGAGAACTTCGTATAACCAAGAGTATAGATCCAAACTGAGAAAAAGGAGGAAAAAAAGCAGAAAAAAGAGAAGAAAAAAAAAATGAGAGGCCAGTGGTAAAGATAGTGAATGAGGAAAAGAGAGAGGGTTGGGAGACGGAAATGGCAAAAAGCAAAAGCAAGGTGGCCCCCACCAGTATCCCACCGGAGTGACCCCGCCATCCGCACCCTGGCGCGGACCGCAGGGCCCGACCGGTGGACATGCAATGAGGAATATATTTAAGTGAAAATCTCTGTGCCTGGAGTTTAGCTGTCTGTGTTCTTTGCCAGCATTGTGGGGAATGGTAATCCAGCGATGCATACATGGCTTCTTCAGCTGGTCCCATCATGGTCATGTCATCACTCTAGTTCGTTTTTTGGATCCTGAGAGGACCCTGCTGCTGAAAAGCCAATAGGAAGTGTCCATGTCACAACCCATGTCAAGACATGGGACACCTGAAGGACCCAGCTTCATGCATAAAAGAAAATAGAAGGCTCGAGATTGAAACCATGTGAAGCTGAATTAGGCGAGTAAAAGGGGCAAAAACAGAGTTTATTTTTATAAACTTTGCACCATGTGGATTTAAATACAAAAATTATGAAAGTAGAAGTATAACAGAAAAAAACCCACAAAACAATCAATATATGTTGCACCAAGTTGGAGGATTCTTGCTGCTGCCCAGATTAGAAATGATCACAAGAAGCAGCCTTTGGAAACCTCAAGCAGAACTGAATAAACATAACATGCTATGCAAAGTATGTGTAAAATGCCTTATCTTGTTCACCAGGCAAAAATCTACAACTCGGGTCATGAGTGAGCTCAGCGATGGTGTCTGATGGTCTGCTGGAAGCAAAGAATTCCAACGGTATATTCAACCAACATGTCAGTTCCTGCAGTATAATACTGGTTTACTGAACACCTGGGTTCATCATTTGTTGATTTTCCATGCAGAAAGTCTGCAGTTGCGGTCAGACACTTCTAATACAGGGAACATAAAGGCCTGAAAACAATTGGCATGTGATGGACATTCTTAACAAGTGTTTCAGATGCTTAAAGTGGAACTTCACTCTCTCGGTCAGCATTGACTATTTTTAATCCCTATACTGCTACCATTAGTAAATAGATAGGAAAGGGTTCATGCATGCTGGTTTTAAACTTTTTTTTACATTTATTCAGTTACTTCCTGGTTTCCTGCCTAAGCAAATTATTATTATTATTATACAGGATTTATATAGCACCAACAGTTTGTTCAGCGCTTTACAATATAACGGGAGACAATACAGCAACAATACAAGAGGGATTTGAGGGACCTGCTCCTTGGAGCTTACAATCTAGGAGGGAGGGGCTAGTGGTACAAATGGTAGTAACTGTGGGGGATGGACTGGTTGGAAGAGTAGAAGATTCCAGTGTTAGCTGAGGGCAGGATAGGCTTCCCTGAAGAGATAGGTTTTCAGAGATCACCTAAACGTGAGCACAGTAAGCGGTAGTCTGATAAATTGGGGTAGAGAGTTCCAGAGGATGGAGGAAGCTCTGGAGAAGTCCTGGAGACGAGCATGGGAGGAAGAGACAAGGGAGCTAGAGAGCAGGAGGTCCTGCGAGGAGCGGAGAGTACGGTTTGAGTGATATTTAGAGACAAGATCGGTGATGTAATTTGGGGCAGAGATATAAATGGCTTTATATGTTGTTAGTGTTTTGAATTTTAGCCATTGGGCAATGGGAAGCCAGTGGAGAGATTGGCAGAGAGGGGTGGCAGATACAGAACGGTTAGTAAGGTGGATGAGTCTGGCAGCAGCATTCATGATGGACTGGAGTGGGGATAGCCTGCGATTAGGTAGGCCAATGTGGAGGGAGTTACAGTAGTCAAGGTGAGATATAACCAGGGAGTGAATAAGTTGCTCAGTAGTTTCCGAGGTTAGGAACGGGCGTATCTTGGAGATGTTGCGGAGGTGAAGTCTACAAGATTTGGACAGTGATTGGATTTGGGGCTGAAAGGACAGATGGGAGTCTAGATTACACCTAGTACCCTGGCATGAAGGG
Source organism: Staurois parvus (assembly GCF_062004578.1). NCBI lineage: Eukaryota > Metazoa > Chordata > Amphibia > Anura > Ranidae > Staurois > Staurois parvus. Next base: position 36,597 of record NW_028321547.1, on the reverse strand, counting down.
AGGGAATGATGATTGTGTTATTGATCTTGATGGAGAAGTCAGGGGTGGGGGCAAGGGCTGGGGGGAATACTAAGAGCTCAGTTTTGGAAAGGTTGAGTTTGAGAAAGTGGAGTGACATCCATGCCGATATTTCACTTAGTAGGTTAGTGATGAGAGAGGAGACTGAAGGGATGAGGTGAGGGGTAGAAAGATAGATTTGTGTGTCATCAGCATAGAGATGGTACTTAAAGCCATGGGAGGTTATTAAGATGATGTCATACATCCCTGGAGTCTTCGGGAAAGGAAGGGTTTTCTCAGTAAAGCACACCCTTCCGCCCACACACCTGAGCTAAGGGCAGATGGATTCCAGGAAGTAAATGCTACATGAATCATCTGCCCTTACTGATGATGTCCACAACTAGAAATGCTATGGGGTGTTTTTCAAAGTGATTTCACAGCAATATAAAGCATGAAGAAATGAATGGATGGGCGAGTTTGCTTTGAATATTAAAAATGAATTAAATTGTGTTTTTGGTTTGTGGTGCTCAGATGCAGTGTAGTTCCACTTTAAGTGGACAGAGTACATGGAACCAAACTGCTCAACATTAACAAGCACTAAGTGATGTAACAATTTTGAACTGCGACTCTCTGGAATTCAAAAGACTTTTTTATAGTAGAAAGAAAACGAAGACATTGAGTGAAAACAGCTGAACAAGATTAAGTCAAAAGTGGGACTGAAGTTAAACAACAAAATTGGTAGCAGGTAGAGTTAACCAGCAGAAGAGACTCGGTATGTATGTTCTAACCTAAAAACCTGATTCTCTTCCTGCTATCAATTTTTTTTAATCAAAGTACATCTAGTGCTTTGCATGTGCCATACAGTATACTATCCTCGCATTTTACAGATCCCGGAAGTAAGTGATGGTTGTGGAGACACTGCAAGCCACCCAACAGCTGAAGACAAAAGAATGCAGAAGGTCAGTGGTAAGATGGCAGAGGAGACGCAGGGGTCTTGCATGGCTGGAGGAGGGTTTGTTAAAAGGGTATGTTTGCTATAATGTACAAGTATGCTGTCAAGGCTGAGTTCCTATAAGAACTTGAACCATTAGGCTTCCATCATTACAATTGTGCAAACTTCTAAGGCCTCGTGTACACATGAACTCTCCTAGATGTTTAGCTCTCCTGGCAACAGAAAGAACAATAAAACGCGTCAAAAATGCATGTACACACGGTACCGCGTTTAGTGCTTGGATGTTTATTCATTTGATTGGCCAGAGTATTTTCCATTGACATGAATAAACACCCAAGCACTAAATGGGGCTAGTTGAGCAGTAGCAGTGTACATGAGGCCTAACTCAAAAAGTGAATATTTTCTATGTTAAAATGAACATTAATAAATGTTAAATGCACATAAGCTATACCCTAAAAATGTTACAGTTTGCCTCCTACTAAAAAAAACCCAGCAGAGTAGTTCCCGGTATGGGAGTATGCCTAGGCACTCCTACCTGCAGCATACAGTAACAGTGTGAGATGTGTAGAACAAGGTATAGTAAGTCATTAATGAGGAAAGAATCAGCTGAAGAGAGCACAAGCAAACTGGTGACTTGTCCTTTGCCCTCTGCCTACCTTTTTGGGCACAGCTTCAGGGACTCAGTTCCTCTAAGTAGAAAAAGATTATATTTGACCATTTTATTAATGTGTTACTAAACCCAGGACCCTGCATTCACTATATCTGGTCTCCCACAGTACGCAGGACATGGAAATGCAATTATTTTAATAAATATAAATTGCTAAACACCTTTTCTCATCAGCAGTTAGAGCAGTCGTATGACTTCTATCAGTGTCCAGCAGAGCACTGGTTAAAGCTTGTAGGAGGAGTTTTCATTCTCCCCTGATTGCCCTATGAGGCTGCAGGACCCCTGACCTTTCTTCTGGACAGTGCCGATTGGCCTTGTGCTGATCACATGCACTCTCCCAAAGAAAAAAACAAAACAACAAAAAACCTCTCTAGCAACACACACAAAATCGAGCATGTGCAGCTTGCCCCCAAGGCTCTGTTCTATCAGCAGATGGATTGGGGACTGTGGAAGTAGGGGAGGATCAGAAATCCCTTTTCCCATCGGCAGTTAGAGCAGTCTTGTGACTTCTATCAGTGTCTAGCAGAGCACATGTTAAAGCTTGTAGGAGGACTATTCTTTCTGCTCTAGGAGGATGCAGAACCAGTGACCTCTCTCTGGACAGTGCTGATTGGCCCTGTGCTGATCACATGCACTCTTTTTCCCAAGAAAAAAAAAAAAAGCTCTCTAGCAATACACACCAAAATGAGCATGTGCAGAGTGTCGCCCCACCATGTCTTATCAGGAGATAAAAGGGGGGGCGGGGACACTGGAAGAAGGGGAGGATCAGAGAAGTCAGGATCAAACATGCTTTTTACACAATGCAGAGGATTAACCCCTTAGGTTCCACAGTGAGTATAACAAGCACGCTTTACTGCATATACAGACTGATTTTACGGTTGTGGGTTTAGTAACACTTTACGTTTTAACTACTTTGACATGAAGGAACAGAAGCTTGTGAGTTGCAACCCCATTATCTACCTCATCACATTTACAGGCTGAGTCAGTATACAGGCGGTATATAGGGAAACAGCCATAAATATTCCCACATCCCATAGTGTAGTCTGTGTGCCTCTCAGTAGGTCACCAAGGCACATACACCCTCCTCCAACCAGCATTTCTTTACCGTATGTTAGATAGAATAGCTGTTACAGGTAAGTTGACCATTTTCTCAAATGCACCAGTTGTCATCGCTTCTCGGCCTTTTGGCTAAGATCAAGTGTAGTATCTGTTCTTATCAGTGTCCAGTGGGGGTGCTACCGACCATTCTAGTTTACGGGGATGGTTGTTGTACAGTACCCTCACTGGTATGATGGGGGTCCGGAAGGCTAGTACCGGAGGGACAGAAACCAGGGAGCGCCATGATTCGTTCTGGGGCCTTGGGAGTAATTCCTCTGGGGAGACCGGAAAGACCCAGTTCCTCCTGGTTTGAGCAGGCTACCTTGGTCTGGCCTGGGGCTGAGGAGGCAAAAAGTCCGCAAACTCAGTGCCCCCTGAGGAGACGCGCTCAGGGGTGTCACTAGTAACACTTGGGTGTGGGACCCCACGGTGTGAAGATGACACATGGCCACTGTTTTTACACTCTTTTTTGCACAGCGCCCTAAGGACCAGGTCTTTTGGCTAAGTCCAGGGCAATTTTTGCTACAGGCCTCAGGGCCTGGTCTGTGCACTATTAGGCACGGTACCACTTTTTTATTTTTATTCTATTTATTTATATCACTCCCACGTTTTGTCACTTTTTTGCTTTCTTATGTGTGTGTTTTTCACGGATGGAGGGTGTGGGTCCTCGGGCCTTACCTGAAGTCTAGGGGGAGGATGTGTGGCCATACGGTTCCTTCCTCCCCTGATCCCTAGGGGGTTTTCTCTTCGGGAGAACCCCCTTGCCTAGTACTGGATGTCCGGCTTCGGCTGGGCATAAGGAACGGTGGTCCACCAGGCCTTTTGGCCAGGAGGACCAAATGGGAACCTTGTCCCTGTCAGGAGCTTCGTGCCCCGGGGGATCGGGTGAACGGTCCAACCCTTTCGGGGGTAGGACAAACACACCCCTAAGTGCACGTTTTTCGTGTGTGTGTTTCTGCACTTGCACTTTTTTGCGGACACTTACGGGTTTTTTCGTTACAGTTCCACGTTTGCGGACTTAAAAAAAAAAAAAAAAAAAAAAAAGTTGTCATTATTGGGCTCTATAAAGATGAATGAAGCTTGAGAGCAAATCACTAAAGTACAACTTTACATTCACAGTGAATACAGAGCAGATCCAATGATGAGACTAGAGAAGGTCAATAAAAATCACAAAGAAATTCTTACCTGCTACTTCCACAATTTGATGTCTGGCAATGTCATAGTAAGGATCATTCCAGCGAAGGTGGATGACGGGTTCAGGGGATGGCTTAGAATCAGCTGCAGAAGAGCAGAATAGAAACATTATCAGACTATTCAACTATTCATACATTGTGAAAAAAAACTAAATCATCTAAATGACTTTTATTAACGAAAAATATAAAATGTTTTGTATATTTTTGTTTTTATTTATGCTAAGTATTAAACAAAACACCTGAAAAGAAAAAGATTTTTTTTTTTTTTTTTTTGGAAAACACCAATTGTGAATATGGGGAAATTCACACGGACACGCTAAAAATGTATGTACGCTTCCACGCATTTTAGTCGTGTTTAAACTTTTTTTTAACACATTGACTTGCGTTGACCTACGTTTTAGCGCACTTGTAAAATGCAGGTCAAAGAATAGACACAAAAGGATTATGTGCCCTGTTGACAACTCTGCTTTGACCTGTGTTGCATTAAAAAGCAACATGTTTTTGGCATAAGGTGCAATTATCACACTTTCTTCAGGCTATGCCTGCGGCGGAGGGATTTCGCTGAGCTCTCACTCCTTTTGAGAACGTGTGTTCTGCTGACGCGCCGATTCGTCATGCGATTTCTCAGACTTATCAACTGCTGGTATCCCCATCGACATCGTATATGCAGCCGTATATTCTCAAATGGGAACAAGATCTGGGGCCGGGGTGGACTGACCATTGGGCCCGGGGTCAGTAGGGGGCTCCATGAAATGCCTCTGGTACCTTTTTAAAGGGTTTTTTGAGTGTGGGCAAGGACATAGGGACCCCATGATCCCCTATTGCCCGGGGGCCCCATGAGTTCTCAGTCCGCCCCTGTCTGGGGCTGAGCTTTACTGATGTGCAGGTGGAGAGGATCCTCAAATTTGCCTGTAAAATGTCGATCTGTTCTAAGTATCAGGAATCCGGTTTTAAGCTGCTGACACGCTGGTATTATACACCTGCCAAGCTGAGAAACATGTTTTCTCACTGTAGTGATCGGTGTTGGGGGTGTGGGGAGGAGACGGGCTCTCTGCTATACATTTTTTGGACCTGCTCCCGGCTACAGGCGTTTTGGGATGGAGTTCATCGTATAACCCAGGAGTTTATGGATCATGTGCTTGTTAGGGAACCTGCATTCTAGCTTCTGCATCATCATGGCTATCCTGGTCCTACAGACGTTCCATTCTGCCGCTACTATTGACAGCGGCTAAAAGCTGCATCCCTGTTTTGGAAGCAGACTCAAGCTCCGACTACTTTGGTATGGTTGCGGAGGGTGGCAGACATTAACACGATGGAGGATTTGGTGGAGGCGGAGAGGGGTGATCTCAAGAAATGGCATTACTGGCACGACTTTATTTATTCAGAGGAATATGCTTCTCTAGTGGTGTGATTCATGGATGGCTCCCATTATCTGTTCTGATGGGATTCAAGGTCAGCCTGGGAGGGGATGGTGTTGAATGTATTCCCCCTTCTTCGGCTGGCCTTTCCCCACTTTATCCTCTTTGTCTTGGGCTACTTTATGATGAAACCGGAAAATGTGAGGTGCAGCTTGGGGCACAGACACTCCTCTTACACGGAGACGTTTGACAGTATCGTCACAATCTGTTTTAGGTTTGTCCTTGGCCTTGCCTACATATAATACTGTTGGTATTGACTCTTTAAAGCGGAGCTCCACCCAAAAGGGGAAGTTCTGCTTTAAGGACTGCTCCCCCGCTCCCCATTAAGGATTGGCACCTTTGGGGAAGGGGGGGGAGCGGGTACCCAAATTTGACAGGTACCCACTCCCACTTCTGGTCCAATCACCTAGGCCAGGGGTGGCCAACCTGCGGCTCTCCAGCTGCTGCAGGACTACAAGTTCCATCATGCCTCTGCAAGTCAGTAACTTCCCATCTTTGCAATGCCTCATGGGAAATGTAGTTCCACAACAGCTGGAGAGCCACAGGTTAGCCACCCCTGACCTAGGCGATCAGAAGGTGTCCTCCCTCCCTTCCTGTAGTCTTTTGGGACACGTGACAAGTCCCAGAAGACTACAGGACCTTTCATGAAGCGCAGCGCTACTCACGCATGCGCAGTGGGCACCCGGCTGTGAAGCTGTGCGCTGTGCCCAAACTGAAGATGCCGGCCTCCGGGAATACAGGATGGCTGGTGAAACGGGCTGGGGGGACACACCACAGGACTGAGGGACAAGTAAGTGGCTGTTTTTTAAAGTCAACAGCTACAGTTTTTGTAGCTGCTGACTTTTTTTTTTTTTTTGAGTGGGTGGAACTCTGCTTTAAAGTGATGACACAGGTTTCTCTTGTCAAGACAACTGATGCGCTTATGTTATGTCTATGGAAATATGTATTTCTATTTTGCTCTTTTATGTGGCTACTGTTATTGGTTGTACTGTTGCCGTAAGCCATCACTAAATAGTGAATTTATAAAAAAAAAAAAAATGCAACATGTATGCATTTTATCGCAATACAATACAGGTCAACACAGCATTGTATTGTAAACAGGACACAGAGCAAACAAATATTTTTTGTGTGTCCATGCATTGACTTGCATTTTACAAATGCGCTAAAATGCAGATCGACAATTCAATGCACGTTAAAACATGACTAAAACGCATAGAAATGTACATGCATTTTCGTGCAAGTCAGTGTGAATTCCCCCTAAATGGTTACAAG
>NW_028321547.1:0-25000 GCF_062004578.1 Staurois parvus | reverse complement strand
GGGGGGAGTGGCTTTGAAAAGTGGGAGTGGCCGTGGGCAGGGTTTGACCTTTGACCCACACCCCCTGGGCGACTTGCCATTGCCTAGTATCCACGTGGACTCCACTATCTGTACTGTCAATAGCCCTAACCCTAACACGTGTTAATCCCAACAAAGCACTTATTTTTAAAGTTTTCGGCGCCAAACACTGACGCGCTTGGCCACTCACATTGAGACTTTAGAGAAAGAACGCAACGCTAACGCTCATAGAAAACTGTGTATGAAACTGATCAATTGTATAGGTCCCCTGAGTAAATTCCTCTCCAACAATATATCTTGAATCCTTTTGTACCTTCAAGGAAATACAAGGAAGGAGAAAACAGTACAGGTAAGTGTACATATATGCAGCCAATATGGCTGTACCCCACCAAAGTAGAAGGCTTTGTAATTCCCCTAGTCCAGTGGTCGGCAAGCCGCGGCTCGCGAGCCACATGCGGCTCTTGTGTGCTGGGCGCCCGCTCCCCTCCCTCCTCTCGGGCAGCAGGGACTCTGCAGCGTGATCCAAAAAAAAAAAAAACAGCCAGGGCAGCGCGCTCAAATGCAATGATTGGCCAGTCTCGCTGCCACTCACATCCTGATAGCCAGTGATTGGCTGTCAGGATGTGTGTAGGCGGGGCAGCGTGACGAACGTGAGATGAGCTAGGCTCCTCTCACAGTCCGCCCTGAAGACCGGAACGGCGCGGGAACACGGCGAGAGGAACGCGCGGAGCAAAGGTAAGTGAATGGACACAGGGGGGACTTGGCTTACTACTTGCTACTTACTTACTACTACTATATGAGGGATGAATTAATATGGGGGATGAATTACTATAGGGGGGGTGAATTACTATAGGGGGGATGAATTACTATAGGGGGGATGAATTACTATATGGGGGATGAATTACTATATGGGGGATGAATTACTATAAAAACTTATTGAAACTAAAAACAGTGTACCATCCTATGTATTTTCAGTTTTAAAAATGTGGCTCTCAAAATAAATTTCAATCGTGGTTTTGGCGAGATTTGGCTCAGTTGAAAAAAAAGGTTGCCCACCACTGCCCTAGTCCATTCTCACCTTGACCTATATAGAAACACCTTTTTGAAAATGCTAGCTGCCTGACTGTGTCCAGCTTTTCCACTTTCCCTATCACAGACCTGGAACAAGCAATCAGCATCCATACCTGGCTTGGGGTAGTCCTGAACATCATCGGAGGGCCAGTTCTGGTCATCTACAGATGCCAGTTTCAACTGCTCCAGGGAATGGGTGGTTTCATCTCTTTCCAAATCATCGCTTAGGTCCACAAGGGCATCGGAGTTCATCATGACTACTGTAAATAAATAAATAATGTAATTATTATTTGGGTAGCCGCACAACAATTGAACTAAAAAGCATGTCCGGGATGTAAAAAATGGCAATGTCTGCGCAAGTCATTCTGACCACAAAACTGCTGGAAATGTAAGTTACCAATTTTTATTTCTACAAGCCCAATTGCAGCCTACACCTCCCTTGCCCCATAATATACACCCCCCTTCCCTTACATGCATACACAATTTGTATTTTTTTATAATTTATTTTGTATAGTTTTCTTTTTTTGAAATATCTTCAAGCAGGTCATGTAACATGCAGGGTTATCTTCCTCCTATTGTCTTGTCCATCAGTTGGAGGTCCTCAATAATGCGACTTCCAGTGCAACTTGCTTGTGACTTTCATGCAACATTAGAGTTTATAGGACTCTAAGTCGCATCAAAGTAGTAGAGGAAGCTGCGACCAGAGTCAAATAGACTGAAATGGGTGCCATTTAAACAAATGGGTTTTGACTTGTCATGCTAATTTGTGTCACAAGTAAGTCATACTAGTGTGAACTGTAAAATTCCTGGATAAATCTAATTAAAAAAAAATGCTCCTTTCCTCCTCCTAATACCCAACTTGACTGACCCAAGTAGGAAAGCAAAAGAAAAAAAGGAAAGGGAGCAGTGCTGTGGTAACACACTTCAGTTTTACAAGGTTATATAATTATGTGCAACACTGGAAATATTAATTGACTACAGACATATCCCAAGTAATAAAATATGCAAAATGAGATAGAATGTGCAATACAACCCATCTTAAAATATGTGCACAAACCCCAATTAATAATGTATTTATAAAGTGCCCATATAAACAAGTCAATAAAAAGTGTCCATAACACATTATGTGACTCAATTATAGACCATATAAATACTCCTCTGTGTAAACTATTCACTTGTGAAAAGAAAAAAATTGTGCTTTCATTATCATACCTCTCCACGCTCTCCCCTTGTCCAAATTCAGACCCCTTAAAGTAATAAAGGTCTTACTCCGCTTCTTGCGATTTTCAGCTCCAAATGGCTCTCCTCTCCACCTTGCCAGGTTATGCAGCTCCTCTTTATTTACCAGTAACATGTATAGACTTACCCGTTTTCAGTCCGCTCTGGTCCAGTCACATGATCTCCCCTGTGTCAGCCAGCGCTGGCTGCAAGGGAGAGGAGAGAGCAACGGTTGGCAATGCCAGGTAGCAGGGACGTCACCCATGGGCTTCCTATGGCCCATCTGTTGTCAGCACTCCCTCCTTTACCATGCAGCTGCCACTGGGGAGCCGGATATCGTTATCAGACCGAAGCGGCCTGAAACAGCCAAGTATATTTATGTTTGTGTTGGGGGGGGGGGGGGAGAGGAGCAATTATTATTATTATTACATCGAGTTTATATAGCGCCAAAGGGTTTGCTCAGCGCTGTACAATAGAGGGGGGGACAATACATGAGACAGTACAGCAACAACAAACAGCACACGAGGGGTTAGAGGGCCCTACTCTTTCGAGCTTACAATCTAGGAGGGAGGGGGTAGTGGTACAGGAGGAAGTGGCTGTGGGGGATGGAGTGGTAGGAGGAATGAAGGAGAACGGCTGTTAGGTGAGGGTGGGGTAGGCTTCCCTGAAGAGGTGGGTTTTCAGGGAGCGCCTGAAGGTGAGGAGGGAAGGTGACAATCTGATGGATTGGGGTAGTGAGTTCCAGAGGATGGGGGAGGACCTGGAGAAGTCTTGCAGTCGTGCGTGGGAGGAGGAGACCAGGGAGCAAGATAGAAGGAGGTCCTGTGAGGAGCGAAGGGTACGGGTAGGGTGATACCTGGGAATCAGGTTGGTGAGGTAGTTAGGGGCAGTGTTGTGAATGGCTTTGTAGGTCAGAGTGAGTAGTTTGAATTTGATGCGTTGGGCGATAGGGAGCCAGTGGAGGGAGAGGCAGAGGGGGGTGGCAGAGGTGGAGCGGTTGGTGAGGTGGATGAGTCTGGCCGCTGAGTTCAGGATGGTCTGAAGCGGGGAGAGCCTGCACTGGGGTAGGCCGGTGAGGAGGGAGTTGCAGTAGTCGAAGCGTGAGATAATCAATTAATCAATCAGATAATCAATTTTAAAGAATATGCAAACGCAGCATATTAAATTTCCTGATATATGCCTGCTGTACCATGTACTTTTATGAAAAAGTATCCTGTTCTCTTTGCACTGCTTCCTTTGTGTAAAATCCCTGATGTTCCTGCCAGTTTCTCCACCTTTCTATCAAAAACTGACCACACTAGGCATGAGAGCACAGAGAGCTGCGCTGGGAGCTCAGTGTACTCTCCTCTAGGGTTGCACCGATACTGTTGTTTTATCATGGGTGAGTACCGATACTTGTGCTCAAGTACTTGCCGATATCAATTACCGACACCTTTGCGGTGCGATCTGAGCCCATAGAAAATGAAGGGCTCACATCGCACCCCACCTGCAGGGAAACTGCATGTGATTTGGACAGGAACTGCACTGCTTTCCTGTTCAAATCACAAGTGATTCTTTGCAATGCGATCTGAGCCCATTCATTTTGTAGGGGATCAAATCGCACCACAAAGGAATCGGTTTCAGGTATCGGAGTCATGTAAATGCTTGGTATCAGCACCAACCCTACTCTCCTCCAACGATCAGAATTGTCCTGAATTGCCTCCCCTCACCCCCCACACAGCCATTCACTGAGAAGACCAGTGTGCTGCTGTTTCAACTCCCCCAGCTCTTATGCAGTTGAGAACAGAGGAAACGTGATCACTTATTTAAAAAAAAAAGTGTGGGGGGGTGGGGGAAGAGAAGGTATTTTTATTGATGTCTGGAGTAATAACTTCGTATGCAGTAAAGCTACGCAGAGTTGCATCTGCTGATCTAAGGCTATTATAAAGCCTGTCACAGAAATACTGCTTCCCTCAGATGTTTCTGAGACAGGCATTGTCTGCCTTTGAAGTATATGTAAACCCAATCGAACATACATAGTAATGCAATTTCAAAAGTGGTTTTATATGTGACACCATTAATTAAATGAATACCTGTAACCTTGCCATGAAGGGTATTGTTCAGGCACTTCCTATTATGAAGTGACAGCGCTCTGTCCTGGTCTCTCAGCTGTCCTACTGCATTGACACCCTGTCACATGCTCCCTGGTGAAGACAACAAGGAGCCATGCTGACCCACATAGCACTGACATAGTCCACCATTGTCACCATCAGGAGGCTGGCCCAGAACAATGGTGTCTAGCCCATGCTGGGATGACTGCATAGAGACAGGGAGTGGCTAGAAAGGCTGGAGTTGAGATGCAAAAGAAAAAAAAATACTGGAAAATGGCATTTGTTTATGATTCATAGAGGTTTTGCAATCTAAAGCAAAAACTACTATTAAAAGCGAAAACAAAATTCTCAAAAACCAGCTAAGGCCTCTCAGGGGAAATAAAAACTATTTTACAAGATTCAGAAATACTTTATGGCATCATGGGTTTAGGCAATAAATAAAAGGATCACTTTCTCTTCTTATGACGGGGATACAATCCAGGACCTGCGATCTGACATCCATCTAGCTGTGACATACACTCTATAGTGCAAGTACAGAGACACCTTTGAAAACACTGGCACATGGCCCAGGGCTTGCGTGTGTACAGAGGAGGCAAATGAGTTAAACCTCAGCTGATAATGCAAGCCTTGAAGCGCCTTCATTTATGATTGTTCAAGGACTTTACCTTTCACAGTTACTAGCGATCAGAGGCTGTTTTATACATTTTACAGAAGAGCTGGAAACCGCACAACAGTTTCCATAGAGACTGGAAATAGACATGAGAAGAGAAAAAAAAAAAGCAGAAATTTCCTGCTGTTTTCTCATAGACAGGAGCTATAAAAATACATAGGAGATGGATCCTAGTCGTAGAAGATGGATCCAATTGTAAGCGAAGGATTCTAGCCATAGGTCATGGATCTAATTGTAGGCAATGGATTCTAGTCGTATGAGATGGATCCAATTGTAAGCGATGGATTCTAGTTGTAGGGGATGGATCCAATTGTAAGCAATGGATTCTAGTCGTATGAGATGGATCCAAATGTAAGCGATGGATTCTAGTCGTAGGGGATGGATCCAATTGTAAGCGATGGATTCTAGTCGTAGGTCATTGATCTAATTGTAGGCAATGGATTCTAGTTGTAGGCGATGGATCCAATTTTAAGCGATGGATTCTAGTCGTAGCGGATGGATCCAATTGTAAGCAATGGATTCTAGTCATATGAGATGGATCCAATTGTAAGCGATGGATTCTAGTCGTATGAGATGGATCCAATTGTAGGCAATGGATTCTAGTCGTAGGGGATGGATCCAATTGTAAGCGAAGGATTCTAGCCGTAGGTCATGGATCTAATTGTAGGCAATGGATTCTAGTTGTAGGCGATGGATCCAATTTTAAGCGATGGATTCTAGTCGTAGCGGATGGATCCAATTGTAAGCAATGGATTCTAGTCATATGAGATGGATCCAATTGTAAGCGATGGATTCTAGTCGTATGAGATGGATCCAATTGTAGGCAATGGATTCTAGTCGTAGGGGATGGATCCAATTGTAAGCGAAGGATTCTAGCCGTAGGTCATGGATCTAATTGTAGGCAATGGATTCTAGTTGTAGGCGATGGATCCAATTTTAAGCGATGGATTCTAGTTGTAGGCGATGGATCCAATTTTAAGCGAAGGATTCTAGTCGTAGCGGATGGATCCAATTGTAAGCAATGGATTCTAGTCATATGAGATGGATCCAATTGTAAGCGATGGATTCTAGTCGTATGAGATGGATCCAATTGTAAGCGATGGATTCTAGTCGTATGAGATGGATCCAATTGTAAGCGATGGATTCTAGTCGTATGAGATGGATCCAATTGTAGGCAATGGATTCTAGTCGTAGGGGATGGATCCAATTGTAAGCGAAGGATTCTAGCCATAGGTCATGGATCATATTGTAGGCAATGGATTCTAGTTGTAGGTGATGGATCCAATTTTAAGCGATGGATTCTAGTTGTAGGCGATGGATCCAATTTTAAGCGATGGATTCTAGTCGTAGCGGATGGATCCAATTGTAAGCAATGGATTCTAGTCATATGAGATGGATCCAATTGTAAGCGATGGATTCTAGTCGTATGAGATGGATCCAATTGTAAGCGATGGATTCTAGTCATATGAGATGGATCCAATTGTAAGCGATGGATTCTAGTCGTAGGGGATGGATCCAATTGTAAGCGATGGATTCTAGTCGTATGGGATGGATCCTATTGTAGGTGATGGATTCTAGTCGTATGGGATGGATCCTATTGTAGGTGATGGATTCTAGTCATATGGGATGGATCCTATTGTAGGTGATGGATTCTAGTCATATGGGATGGATCCTATTGTAGGTGATGGATTCTAGTCGTAGGGGATGGATCTTATTGTAGGCGATGGATTCTAGTCGAAGGGGATGGATTCTAGTCGTAGGGGATGGATCAGGGGCGGACTGACCATTTGGAAACTCGGGCACTGCCCGAGGGCTTGGGGTCAGTAGGGGGCCGCCTTGAGATACCCCTGGTACCTTTTTCATAGGCTTTTTTGAGTTTGGGCAAGGACACAGGGGCCCCTATTGCCCGGGGGCCCCATGAGTTGTCAGTTCGCCCCTGGGATGGATCTTATTGTAGGAGATGGATTCTAGTCATAGGGGATGGATCTTATTGTAGGAGATGGATTCTAGTCGTAGGGGATGGATCTTATTGTAGGAGATGGATTCTAGTCGTAGGGGATGGATCTTATTGTAGGAGATGGATTCTAGTCGTAGGGGATGGATCTTATTGTAGGAGATGGATTCTAGTCGTAGGGGATGGATCTTATTGGAGGTGATGGATTCTAGTCGTAGGGGATAGGTCCAAATTCTAGGCGATGGATCCCAATTCTAGGTGATGGATTTCATTGTAGGCAACGGATTCTAATCACAGGAGATGGATTCTAATTCTAGGCAATGGATTCCAGTAGTAGAAAATGGATCTTATTATAGGCGATGGATTCTAGTAGTAGAAAATGGATCTTATTATAGGCGATGGATTCTAGTAGTAGAAAATGGATCTTATTATAGGCGATGGATTCTAGTAGTAGAAAATGGATCTTATTATAGGCGATGGATTCTAGTAGTAGAAAATGGATCTTATTATAGGCGATGGATTCTAGTAGTAGAAAATGGATCTTATTATAGGCGATGGATTCTAGTAGTAGAAAATGGATCTTATTATAGGCGATGGATTCTAGTAGTAGAAAATGGATCTTATTATAGGCGATGGATTCTATTAGTAGGATATGGATCTTATTATAGGCGATGGATTCTAGTAGTAGAAAATGGATCTTATTATAGGCGATGGATTCTAGTAGTAGAAAATGGATCTTCTTATAGGCGATGGATTCTAGTAGTAGAAAATGGATCTTCTTATAGGCGATGGATTCTAGTAGTAGGATATGGATCCCAATTCTAGGCAATGGATTTAATTGTAGACAATAGATTTTAAGTCAAAGGAGATGGATTTTAGTCGTAGAAGATGGATCTATTTGTAGGCAACTGATTCTAGTCCTAGGAGATGGATCTTATTGTAGGCGATTAATTCTAGTCCTAAGAGATGGATCTTATTGTAGCAGATGGATTCTAGTTGTAGAAGATGGATAGAATTGTAGGAGATGAATTCTAGTGGTAGAGGACAGGTAGTCCCTGAACCAATGGAGGAAATGGCAAGGCACTGCTGCAGAGACCCTCTTCCAGTCATTCAAGTAATTTTCAATTTCTCATGTATTCATGAAGTATTCTATCCAATTTCTCATGAACACTGCAGTTAAATTAATGCATTATTATGTGATAGATGTGGGTATAGAAAGAAATAAAAAAAAAAAATAGAATTAAGCAGTGATCCTGTTTTTAAACTTTAAAGTAGAACACCAATCAAAATCTGTGTTGCATAGTTATGGAAACAATGGGTTAGAGCCCATGTCATTTTTTTTAATAAGGTGTCCCCTACTGGGGAGATTTCCCTTGCTTCATGTCCCAATGACACAACTGAAAGTGAGGGGTAATGTAAAAACAAATATATAAACAATAAAAACTTAAATGAGGAGCCAACTCTCCCTATTGTATAAAATGGCTGTAGTTCTGCACATAGAAAGTTTATAAAAGTGTTGGAACCACAGCCTGCATTTCTAATTCTGTGTCCAGACCATTAATACAATTTATGAAGGCCTCTGATGTACAAAAGTAATGACCAAATATCACTTGGATCCCAGAACCAAGCTTAGTTAAGGAATGGATTAAAGAACTCCTGACATTTGGAATTTCGTAAGCCAGACACACCGATACCCAGGGTCTCGGGACAAAGAAAGGCAGACACCTAAGATACCAAAGTAAAGGATATTGTAATGCAGCTTTGGTGACAGATACCTACAGATTCCCAGTTAGGGAATATAATTGGTGCGCCCTTCACAGTGATGACACACAGACACCAGTGTGGATCCTCACTGCTGCAGCATGCCTCTTAGGATCTGCTCATTCTGCTGACGGATGGCATGAAAATAGCTTGATACCAATATTGGCTTAGTTCACACCAGATGACAAGCTAAGCTGTTCTCAGCATATCACTCCATATAGCAGTCCTTGAATTGCTGGGCACACATAACTGGATTATATTAGGCCTGCATCTGATAGATCATTGTGAGAGTGGAGAAGTAGAGGATTATACTGAATAATTGTTGGAAATCCAAGGAAATGATTGGGTTCTGGAATCTGCAGCCCTCTTTAGTCACTAAACCCGAAACCTGACAAAGACTCAGTTGAAGTAATACACCATCTCACTCTGCTCTGCACATTGCTCAGTTCTATTTTCAGGCACTATGCTGAATTTGTAGAGGCCGATCTGCTGACAGGTTAAAGATTTAATGCTGCTCTGGACTTTGGGTTTCAGAAAATGGCAGCCTCCAGCAAGAAGAAACAGGAACAATGCTGGAGGCAATTTATAGCACACACTCATTTTGGTAGCATAATTATAAATGTGGGATGTATGTTCCTTGATAAAGAACACTATTTTTTATCAAGCCGACATAGGTAAAGTCCACTTTAAAATGTCACAAGGTGCCCCCCCCAATAAGGGCTTGTAAATGCAGAATAGACACTGCAATCCATCACCTAGAATTGGGATCCATCGCCTAGAATTTGGACCTATCCCCTACGACTAGAATCCATCACCTACAATAAGATCCATCCCCTACGACTAGAATCCATCGCCTACAATAAGATCCATCCTCTACGACTAGAATCCGTCACCTACAATAAGATCCATCCTCTACGACTAGAATCCATCTCCTACAATAAGATCCATCCTCTACGACTAGAATCCATCACCTACAATAAGATGCATCCCCTATGACTAGAATCCATCACCTACAATAAGATCCATCCCCTACGACTAGAATCCATCTCCTACAATAAGATCCATCCCCTACGACTAGAATCCATCGCCTACAATAAGATCCATCCTCTACGACTAGAATCCATCACCTACAATAAGATGCATCCCCTATGACTAGAATCCATCACCTACAATAAGATCCATCCCCTACGACTAGAATCCATCTCCTACAATAAGATCCATCCCCTACGACTAGAATCCGTCACCTACAATAAGATCCATCCCCTATGACTAGAATCCATCGCCTACAATAAGATCCATCCCCTATGACTAGAATCCATCTCCTACAATAAGATCCATCCCAGGGGTGGACTGACAACTCATGGGGCCCCCGGGCAATAGGGGATCATGGGGCCCCTGTGTCCTTGCCCAAACTCAAAAAAGCCTATGAAAAAGGTACCAAGGGCATCTCATGGGGCCCCCTACTGACCCCAGACCCTCGGGCAGTGCCAGAGTTTCCAAATGGTCAGCCCGCCCCTGGACACTGGTGGTCAGAAAAAGCAAGTGAAGGCTACATGCATGGCTGAGTCAGTTCCTATGATCACTTGCACAGATGAGAGGAGCCTTCATGCAGGAAAGCCAGTCTATTTGCTGAAGGGAGTAGTAGAGCTTTGTCAGCAAGCCCTTCGTTATCTGTATGACTAATGTACTTTATAGAATGTTTCTTTCCCACAAACATGAACTTTTCCAGCAACATTGTTTGCATCTGTAGGGGAAAATACCATTACATGGAAAAAGTTCCCCAATATATAGCACCAACTTGGCCAATGTTTCTAATCCTTGACAGCGGTTTTGCATTGCAATAATACTTTGGGGAATATTTATGGAGGTCATACATGACCTCCAGCTTAAAAAAATCTCAAGTATGGAGTCATCTACAACAGTGTGCTTAGCTTATAAATATTGTCAGATAAGAATTTGAACCCCCTAGGCCTGAAAGATGATGTTTTCTAACAACTCATAAGAGATAAAAAAAAGCCTCAGGATATGTAGAGCTACCCACAAGAGAAAACACACAGCTCCGATATTGTATACAAAGCAATAAAAAACAGGATAGCATGAAAAGTCAACATCACTATATAAACAGGTAACAATAGTATTTAAGGTGTCCAAGTAACCAGGATGCACTGTGCGATGCCATGTGAGTGAGCCCCAGCATATACCTTTCTGAAAGTCAAAATGCACACAATGCATGGCAGCTTGGACTCCTCAAAAGTTAGGTGTGAGCCACATTTTAAATACGGTCACTGGGTATACAGATATATTTTGTGTACAAACACAACTATTTGAGAGCTGTGCTATTACACCACTTGTGTTTCACACCCTCCACACATAAAAAGATACAAAAAAAATGAATAATAATAAAAGTTCAAATTGTGTAGCTTTTGTATATATAAAAATAAAATCCTATTGTGATGTACTTTATGTACTGGTGATGGACTGATATATTGGCTGCTGAAAGAAAAAAAGCAGGAAAAAAAAAAAAAAAAAAAAGATGGTGCCGATAATGATAATTGACTTCAATGCAAAAATCGCATCCCATTGACTTCAATGCAAAAACACCTCTCTTTTTTTATTTTATATAGATTTCATTTTATTTTCTGTCCAATATTTGTGTTTTACTTTAAATAAAAGTTATTTTTTACGTTACTGGATTGTATTTTTTAAATTCATACTCATTTAAAATTCATGATGTTAAATAAAAAGTCAAACATAATACAATTACATATAAAAAAATATATATTTAAAAAAAAAAAAAAACTGTTCATTTCAGTTTTCAGCTAAGTGCATCCTGAATTTTCGGTTTCGGTCCAGATTTTTCATTTTGTTGCACCACTAGTATATACAGCAAATTCCTATTGTAATATACTACAAACTTTTTTTTTTTTTAACATATTTTAAAGTGACCCTCGGTGCACTTTAACTTGTGACAAACACAATGAAATTAAAAGTTCAAACAACAACTCAAGAATGGATAAATAACATCTGTGACCAAATTGTGTCCATAGTGTGAATACAGTGACAAAAGTTCTCTTTTCTTCAAACCAACACCTGGTTGCTCCATCCCCGACATCTCATGACTTTCCAAAGTGAATGCTTACCCCCCCAAGGAAGGACCTTTTAGGCTCCATGTACCCGAGCCTACCCTGACCACCGGGTGTGGGAAAACACAAATCGCGGCAAACACGATTTTGCGGTTTCCCATGATCGGCAGGCAAAACGTTCTTATCCTGAACACGATTCTTCCGTGTTCAGGAGAGGGAGGTTTAACCTCACCTACAACACGGCAGCTCCTAAACTCTGCTAAAAGCCTATATGTACATGGACCCATAGGCTTTTATGGAGTTGAGTTTAGGAGCTGCTTGTGTACATGAAGCCTTAAGCTACTGGATGTCAGACACAGCTTTTTGAGGATAGCAACAATTCCCCATATGTAAGCCATTATAATGGAGGAGATTCCACAGCCTGTCTCCTTTCGCAGTGTCTCCTCCAGTTTACATTACAGACAGATATTACTCATACATAAAAACAGATTTCCTAGATTGTGAGCTCAAAAGAGCAGGGCCCTCGATCCCCTCATGTTTTGCATTGTATTGTTATTGTTCTGTCACATGTTCTGTCCCCCTTTGTAATGTACAGCGCTGAGCAAACTATTGGCGCTTTATAAATACTGTATAATAATAATAATAATAATAATAATAATAATAATAGGGACAGCTCCATAAATTCTATTAATTAAACTTAAAATCACACCTACGGTAGGCACAACAATCTCCTATTGAGCATAATGTGGTATGTGTGGCTCAGTATATCAAGGAACCAAATCATCCCTGACAGGTTTCCAAATAGCTCCACCCACTTCCACAATGACATCACTCCTGGCTGCCTGAGTCTACATGGTATGTGCTATAACAGGACTCCTTCAGCTGACAGGGATGACACGAGTCTTTGATCTACTGCTCAATAGGGGATCGCTGTGCTTTATCATTGCCTATTGCACTTGATATACAGATATATATAATGTGACAAACAGCCCCTGTAAGTTGTGGATGAAGTGCATCTGCTGCATAGGATTTGGGGGTTCATAAGGTAACTAGGTGTCAGTGAAATGCCTGTACAGGTTGTAGGGTGTTGGGAACTGCCCCCCCCCCCCCCTTGTTTCCCATCTGGGGTATAATTTGTGTTATAGTGGTAGAAAACTCTTACATATTAAAAATAAACTCCAAAGACATGCTGGTAGGTGAATTAGCTCCTGTCTAAATTGGCCCTAGTATGTATGAATGGGAGTTAGGCTACGTTCACACTAGCCTTGTTAGCAAGCGGCAGACAGGCGTTTGGGAAGCGTTTTTACCATTTCCCAAATGCCTGGGAAAATGCTGCACATTGCAGCACATGGGGCTGTTCAAACGGGAGCATAAGCGTCGCAGCAAAATGGACGCCTCTGGTCGAGGTTAGGAGGAGTTGAAGCCTTCTATTCAAGTCCATGGTGCCGCTCTGCAAACGCCCGGCTGGCGTTTGCAGTGGTGACGCGTTAACGGAGCGTTAACACCATTCAAACTTCATTATAGGCATTTGTGGGGCGTTTTTAACGCTTGGCAAATGCCTAGCAACCACCTAGGAGCGTTACGTCAGACCAACGCTTGTCAAGCGCAATAGGGGCGTTTGGCAAGAGTTGTAAAAACAGTCAAGTGTGAACGAGCCCTCAGATTGTACACCCCTTGAGGGTTAGGGACTGATGTGAATGTACAATATATACAGTCAGGTCCATAAATATTGGGACATCAACAATTCTAACATTTTTGGCTCTATACACCACCACAATGGATTTGAAATGAAACAAACAAGATGTGCTTTAACTGCAGACTGTCAGCTTTAATTTGAGGGTATTTACATCCAAATCAGGTGAACGGTGTAGGAATTACAACAGTTTGCATATGTGCCTCCTACTTGTTAAGGGACCAAAAGTAATGGGACAATTGGCTTCTCAGCTGTTCCATGGCCAGGTGTGTGTTATTCCCTCATTATCCCAATTACAATGAGCAGATAAAAGGTACAGAGTTCATTTCAAGTGTGCTTTTTGCATTTGGAATCTGTTGCTGTCAACTCTCAAGATGAGATCCAAAGAGCTGTCACTATCAGTGAAGCAAGCCATCATTAGGCTGAAAAAACAAAACAAACCCATCAGAGAGATAGCAAAAACATTAGGTGTGGCTAAAACAACTGTTTGGAACATTCTTAAAAAGAAGGAACGCACCGGTGAGCTCAGCAACACCAAAAGACCCGGAAGACCACGGGAAACAACTGTGGTGGATGACCAAAGAATTCTTTCCCTGGTGAAGAAAACACCCTTCACAACAGTTGGTCAGATCAAGAACACTCTCCAGGAGGTAGGTGTATGTGTGTCAAAGTCAACAATCAAGAGAAGACTTCACCAGAGTGAATACAGAGGTTCACCACAAGATGTAAACCATTGGTGAGCCTCAAAAACAGGAAGGCCAGATTAGAGTTTGCCAAACGACATCTAAAAAAGCCTTCACAGTTCTGGAACAACATCCTATGGACAGATGAGACCGAGATCAACTTGTACCAGAGTGATGGGAAGAGAAGAGTATGGAGAAGGAAAGGAACTGCTCATGATCCTAAGCATACCACCTCATCAGTGAAGCATGGTGGTGGTAGTGTCATGGCGTGGGCATGTATGGCTGCCAATGGAACTGCTTCTCTTGTATTTATTGATGATGTGACTGCTGACAAAAGCAGCAGGATGAGTTCTGAAGTGTTTCGGGAATATTATCTGCTCATATTCAGCCAAATGCTTCACAACTCATTGGACGCCGCTTCACAGTGCAGATGGACAATGACCCAAAGCATACTGCAAAAGCAACCAAAGAGTTTTTTAAGGGAAAGAAGTGGAATGTTATGCAATGGCCAAGTCAATCACCTGACCTGAATCCGATTGAGCATGCATTTCACTTGCTGAAGACAAAACTGAAGGGAAAATGCCCCAAGAACAAGCAGGAACTGAAGACAGTTGCAGTAGAGGCCTGGCAGAGCATCACCAGGGATGAAACCCAGCGTCTGGTGATGTCTATGCGTTCCAGACTTCAGGCTGTAATTGACTGCAAAGGATTTGCAACCAAGTATTAAAAAGTGAAAGTTTGATTTATGATTATTATTCTGTCCCATTACTTTTGGTCCCTTAACAAGTGGGAGGCACATATGCAAATTGTTGTAATTCCTACACCGTTCACCTGATTTGGATGTAAATACCCTCAAATTAAAGCTGACAGTCTGCAGTTAAAACACATCTTGTTCGTTTCATTTCAAATCCATTGTGGTGGTGTATAGAGCCAAAAATGTTAGAATTGTGTCGATGTCCCAATATTTATGGACCTGACTGTATGTAAAGCGCTGTGTAAACCGATGGTGTTATAAAAGTACCTGAAATAAATAAATAATAAAATAAACAAAAAAAATTTAAAAAACACAGGAGCCATGGCTAAACACATGCATGTTGTACGGTGACTGCTTCTCTTGGGAAATGGGAGTAGGCGCCTCCTAGGAATCTTTTACCGGACCGACCTGTTTCTTTTCATCCCCCCTCTCTTTTCTTACTTTCTACTCTAATTCCTTGATATCAGCCTCTGGTACTGAGAAGGATATCTCAGAG
Source organism: Staurois parvus (assembly GCF_062004578.1). Classification (NCBI taxonomy): domain Eukaryota; kingdom Metazoa; phylum Chordata; class Amphibia; order Anura; family Ranidae; genus Staurois; species Staurois parvus. The sequence continues at coordinate 9,509 of NW_028321547.1, read as the reverse complement.
AACTGTTAAAGGTAAAAAAAAAAAAAGTTTCCTGCTGCAAGGTAATATAAGGTGACAGCGTGCCACTGTAGGACTTTATTCTAAGGTAAGTCTTTCATAATGTGGTATGGTGCCATGCATACTAGCAGCAAATTATGAAAGGAGCGGCACAGGTACGCTATTCTTTCAGATGTATGGTCACCGGCTGCTGCTCCGTAGAATATCTCCAATACGGCGGTGTTTATGACAGGGGTCTCAAAACTGCAGCCCCTTGGGGCACTATTCCTCCCATGGACACAAACGATGGAGCACTATTCCTCCCACTGATACCAACAATGGGGCACTATTCCTCCCACTGATACCAACGATGGGGCACTATTCCTCCCACTGATACCAACGATGGGGCACTATTCCTCCCACTGATACCAACGATGGGGCACTATTCCTCCCACTGATACCAACGATGGGGCACTATTCCTCCCACTGACACCAACGATGGGGCACTATTCCTCCCACTGACACCAACGATGGGGCACTATTCCTCCCACTGACACCAATGATGGGGCACTATTCCTCCCACTGACACCAATGATGGGGAACTATTCCTCCCCCTGACACCAATGATGGAGCACTATTCCTCCCACTGACACCAATGATGGGGCACTATTCCTCCCACTGACACCAATGATGAAGCACTATTCTTCCCACTGATACCAATGATGGGGCACTATTCCTCCCACTGATACCAACGATGGGGCACCACTCTTCCTCCTACTGACTACCAACCCTGAGGCCGTGTTTATGTTCACTAATGCTGGACGTTTTTACCCCCACTGGCCACAATCTGGCCCTCCTAAAGTCTGAAGGACAGTAAACTGGCCTTTTGTTTGAAAAGTTTGGAGAACCCTGGTTTGTGAGATATTAATTTTACCTACAGGTGAGCTTTAGTATAAACATATCTGTAGGTAAAAGTGACTTTACTACCACGTTAATGGGTTGTTGGGAAAGGATGTGAGTAGGCTGCGATAGAACATGTCTGCAGGTCTGAAGGAGGCCCAGTGGGGTCTATCAACTAGTCAGGAGACTTAAACATTTGTTCTGTTGGAGTTTGTTTTGACTGTGGTTATTACCCCTGCAAGGAAACCTTTTGTTTTAGCCTGTGTTCTGCTGCAACACTGACCATAAACACGGGCAGGAAATCCTTAAACCCACTTGATGTTAGGATACCTCTCTGCAAGCTCTCCATCTGATGCCGAAACCCACAAAATAGATACACACAAATCACAATTACATTGCATCGAGTTTATATAGCGCCAAAGGGTTTGCTCAGCACTGTACAATAGAGGGGGGGCAATACATGAAACAGTACAGCAACAACAAACAGCACACGAGGGGTTAGAGGGCCCTACTCTTTCCAGCTTACAATCTAGGAGATAGGGATTTATATAAATGTGCAGGGAGCGCTATACAATTTGAAGTTTTCAGCACAGGCACTGGGGGCAGCTTCTATTGAACATTGTAAGATTAGTTTACAAAGCTTTTCATGAAGAGTTCACATCAGATGACAGAGAACTACATTATAACGGAAGTCTTACCATCAGGGGCAGACTGACCATTTGGAAACTTGGGCACTGCCCGAGGGCCCGGGGTCAGTAGGGGGCCCCATGAGATGCCCCTGGTACCTTTTTCATAGGCTTTTTCGAGTTTGGGGAAGGACACAGGGGCCCCATGATCCCCTATTGCCCAGGGGCCCCATGAGTTGTCAGTCCGCCCCTGCTTACCATGCACCTGTGCCCAGACTATGGATATTATAGTTTTTACATATTTTTAACAAGTAAAAGAGCTTTAAACCAAGCCCTCATTGGACTCTTTAAAGCAGCAGTAAAGTCCTCATAGAAAACGAAAAAAAAAAAAAAAAAGAAGGTCCCCCTGCAGGTCTAAGCTATAGTGTACTAGTAAATTATGACAGACTTACCTACAGAGCCCTCCAGTGCTGCACTGTCACGGCTTCCCAGAGCTTCCATCTTCACCTGATCTTCCTTTCCGGGTTCAGAATCTATGTCTGCTTCAATGGCCGGGCAGCGGTGACGTCAACCCCACAAATGTGCAGAGGAATCACAATGCATGCAGAGCAGGCCATAAATGTGTGGCTCAGATTCAATTACCTCCTGACAGGCAGGCGGGAGATTTATGACAGAAGAGACCTTTAGGGTCTCTTCTGCCATAAAAACCCTGCCGGTCAGTGAATTTTTCATTGCCTCGGTTTACTACCGTTTATCTTCCTGTACTGTGAAGAAATCAATCCTATAAGATCACAACCTTTCACACTGATGCACCAATCAGGTTCACCTGTCAGTTTCTCAGGCAAACCAATTGGACCATCCATAGCCCTCTATGGACCGGTGGGTGTCTGTTGACAACTGCCGGCATCCAATCCTGTACGCTAAAAACAGACGGATGGGGATCCATTCTCCATCCGTCTGGTGAATTGGATCAGAAAACAGTCACATGGATCCGACCGCCCATAAAAAACAGCAGGCTGTGTCTGGTTCCACTCTGCAGTACCGGAGCAGACACAGACCTGTCATCCGCTTACACAGCAGGAGATCAGTGGCGAGATCCCTCACCAGCAAGCGGATCTGCTGACAGGCCTTACCCGTCTGAAAGGGGCATTAGAAGTCAGGTGTTAATGGGGTTCTAAGCTCACAGCATCTGTATTTGTTTACATCTGAAAGCTGCCATGTTTCGGTTGCCAAAGAAAATAAGGGAGAGGAGCGGAGAGTTCTGTGCTTGTTTTGTGAACTTGAATGAAGATGTGAAGATGAATTTCACCACAATGCCATTACATACAGATGAAAGCCTATATTCACATCTACAAAATTTGTAGCGGCTGACTTAATTTTGGTAGGGGGGCCGGAACTCCTCTTTAAATATCAACTGAAACTTGGCGAAAAAAGGGCAGTTATACGGAATCAGTCAGGCTCTGCACGTTGTGTTGACAGGGAACGTGTTGAGAAAGCAGAGTTGATGATTTATAATGTTTTTTCTACTACTTTATTGTCCAATCAGCAGGTAAGGAGTCAAAACCACTACACACCCCAACTATTAAGCAGAATGTGGTGTCACCCTCCTGCCTGTCCTGTCTGCCAGAGCTGTATGACTCACAAAAGTGGAAAGACAGGATTACAAAATCTTTTGGCAGATATATGTAAGTCAAATGTGTACTTTGTGGTCGGCCTGGGTTCAGCTAAAAGTCAGCATATTAATTACTGATCCTGTGAAACGGAGTGTGAACCCGGTAATGACACCCTTATGACACAACCTATTCCTGTTGAAGTACACAGCACCGCAGTCTACGACACAGGAGAAAGCTCGGCTACAATGGTAATAAAATCTCTGTGTTACCAAGTGCCAGAGTGCAATCAAGATGCAGCAACAAAGGAAAGCTGGGAGAAATAAAATCTCTCCAGACATGAAAGTGGAAGAAAAACAGTTAAGTTCAGAGCATGGCATAAATGGCTGGTGTCATAAGTGATCACATGTGCAGCACCATGGCAACTGCACATCAAACACAGTAAGATGGCAGCTTCCATGGCTGTAAAGAATAGGAGGGTTTAGTTCTGCTAAATTCCTAACAATGAAATAGTTCATTTGTTTCCTTTTAGTCTGTTAAATACACTTTCTGTTCAGTCCAGAAATCTTGCAAGCAGATAACGGTCTGTGGGGTCAGTTCACTATGAAATAAATACTGCGTGCATTTCTGAGTTTAACCGCTTCCTGTCCGGACACTTTTACCCCCTTCCTGTCCAGGCCAATTTTCAGCTTTCAGCGCTATCACACTTTGAATGACAATTGCGCGGTCATGCAACACTGCACCCATATGAATTTTTTACCATTTTTTTGCGACAGATAAAGCTTTATTTTGGTGGTATTTATTCATCGCTGGGATTTTTAATTTTATTTGCTATGTAAATGAAAAAGTCCAAAAATTTTGAAAGTGTTTTTCTTATAAAATTTTGCAAATAAATAATCTTTCATCATAAATCTTGACCAAAATGTATTCAATTATATTTTCAGTAAAAAAAAAAAAATAAGCCAAATTAGTTTATAACCAAAAATTATAATTTTAAACATTTTTTTTTTAATTTTTATTTTATTTTTTTATATTATTATGTTTTGTTTGTTTTTTTACATACTGTCACCCTAGCAGTACAGTGTCACCATGGTGACACTGTACTACTTGTGGGGGGTGATGAAGATTTTTTTTTTTTTGACAGTGATTGCTTTTACACCCATATAGGATGTAAAAGCAATAATTTCTCTTTCTCTCTGTCTGCATTCTTGCAGCCATTGAGAAATACTGAGTGAGCTGTGATTGGTCACACCTTGTCACATGGTTTAAGGCTGTTGTGAATAGCCTTGTACCATGTGATCTCTGTGATCATTCACAGATTTCACACGTAGTAAGCAATGATGTCACAAGTGACATCTTGCTTACTACTTTGCATGTGATCACTGATTGGCCAATCAGTGATCACATGATCGGGACCTTGTACAGAGGTCCCGTCCGACGATCGGTGTTTCACTGTGGGCACCGGATCGCGGTGCTGCGCGCTCCCAGGGAGCGCGCACAGCTAGAAAGGCGGGTGCCGTTTATGAACGGCAACTCGCCCCTGGAGTGCCACCGTCCTGCCGTTTATAAACAGCAGGTGGACGGCAATTGGTTAAAAAAAAAAAACCTTGTGCACTAATTGTCTCAGAAGCAGTCAAATTAAAAAAATGTGTTATTTGCCGAATGCGTTAAATATTTCTATTTTGGGATATTGACCACATACAATTAGTTATTTTTGGTGATTTTTTTGCCTTTTCTTTCTACATGCTAACACTGCGCCAGAGGCAGAAATAAATGCACACTGCTGTTGAGGGATCCTTAGGATATGATAGGATACGAGTTGTACTGGTGATGCTGACCATACTGGTTCTGAGTATCTTATATGTGTGTACTGCGATTTTCCACAATCTCTGTATATGACAAAAAAGTTTTTTGTTTTTTGGTTTATATGGCCTATAACCTCATTTATTGTATTTATTTTTTTTTGTTGTTGTTTGGAATGTTCATATGACATTCGGCTTGGCGTTTGCCGGTGCTGACATATTGTTGTTCCACGTCATTGTTATGTTTCTTGTTCGTTGCTACGTTGTTTGACTTGCAAAAATACCTCAATAAAACTACTTGATTTAAAAAAATAAATAAATGCAAACAGAAATATTATGAAACTGTAAAAAAAAAATTCTAGTGTGCTTCTACTCACAGACCACCTCCTTCTGGTGAAATGTTAGAATTTATTTTCATTCCTGAGCTCCGGACAGAACATTTCCACACTGATACTTTGTATACGTTCGACTTGCTTGCCAGTACAGAGTTCCCTTCATTGTTATTTTGTACATTGCCAAAATACAGACTGCCTGCTGGCAGGTGATACAGAATGTGTGCATTCTTTAGCCCTATGCGACTTGACACTTCAACGTCGCATGACAAGTTGGACCCAATTAGCTGCAAAGGAACCCTTCAAGTTGCAGCGACTTTATAAAATGTCTTTGCAACTTCATTGCGACTAGTACTGACATCTGTTAAATGAAGTCGAACAGATGTCAGCAAGCCGCATATGAAATTGCATTGATGGTCACGCAGAAGTAGCACAACTTCAAAGCTGCACAGCTGTGAACCAGGGCTTAGGGAACTGACTTCAATGACATTGTTTACCTCACAATCGATATTTTATTTTGATGAAATGACCCTTTGATCTCATGCGATTTTGACCCTCAAATCGCATGTGGAATCCTTTAGAAAATTGACCCCTGTATCTGCTGACTGCCTTCAGGTAGCATTGTTCACTGCTTTCACTTGGGACTACAGAACCCCCCCCCCCCCCACACACACACACTTTTATTCAGGCAGCCAGCATTAGCAGCCCCTATACTTCATGACAGTGTTAGTATAAAAAGGGAAAGTCACTTTAAATACACCACCAGCAGGCTTTAGCTCAACTTCAAGTTTGTAAAAAGCATTCCCATCTCTTGCTAGGAACAACAGAACCCCTCCATGTTATGAAGAAGAGAAGCAAGGGTGATAGTCTGTAGTCCCAACACCTTTCCTGCCCATGTGGCAACGCTTGTCCTCCAGGAATACAGGGTGGGTGTTGTCACCCACATCTGTCCTAGGCTGGCAAGTCCTGTACTCATGCGACAAATGCTGTACTGCACAGGAGCCATGCTGGCTGCTGAAATACAAGCTAAAGCCAGTAAGAACAAAGCCTGAAAAGTAACGGAGAAGCATGATACAGGTAGAGTCAGTCATCTAAAGCAGGGGTCTCCAAACTTTCCAAGCAAGGGGCCAGTTTACTGACCTTTAGGCTTTAGGAGGGCCAGACGGTGTCCAGTGGAAGAAGCAAATGCCCTGATACAGTGCCCCATCATTGTTTTAATGGGACGAATCATATACCATTGTTGATATCATGAGATGTATAGTGCCCCATTGATGGTGTCAGTAGGAGGAATGGCACCCATCATTGGTGTCAGCTGGTGGAATAGTTCTCCAAGAGCCAGATAACTGCAAGCAAAGGGCCACATCTTGCCCCAGGGCCGCAGTTTGGAGAACACTGATCTAAAGTATCATTCATGCATGACATAAAAAAGACTGCTGAGTATGGGAGAAGTGCAAGACCTTCCACTAATAACAGGTTCGCTGATCAATCCCTTGTACTATGTACAATGACCCAGGAAGGCTGCATTATAATTAGCTGCTGATGTAGGGAGCCAAAAAAAACAAACAAACTGATGAAGGCAACATACATCGTGAAGACAAGAGAATCATAAATACTACAAACCCAACAAACCACAAAGCTGCATACAACATGCCAGGAAAGGAAGCACTTTGATGTCAATTCTGTCACATAGCAGACAGACAGATAACCAACTGCCTTTGTACCGTGAAAAGGAAGAACGACATCAGAGTGACGCTTTCCTTTCCTCCACATCCTACAAATCATGATGGTACAATGGACACCTTGAGGTGAAGATGGTACAATGGACACCTTGAGGTGAAGATGGTGCAAGGGACACCTTGAGGTGAAGATGGTGCAAGGGACACCTTGAGGTGAAGATGGTGCAAGGGACACCTTGAGGTGAAGATGGTGCAAGGGACACCTTCTGTGGTACAAGGGACACCTTGAGGTGAAGATGGCGCAAGGGACGCCTTCTGTGGTACAAGGGACACCTTGAGGTGAAGATGGCGCAAGGGACGCTTCTGTGGTACAAGGGACACCTTGAGGTGAAGATGGCGCAAGGGACGCCTTCCCTGTGGTACAAGGGACACCTTGAGGTGAAGATGGCGCAAGGGACGCCTTCTGTGGTACAAGGGACACCTTGAGGTGAAGATGGCGCAAGGGACGCCATTTGTGGTACAAGGCACACCTTGAGGTGAAGATGGCGCAAGGGACACCTTTTGTGGTACAAGGGACACCTTGAGGTGAAGATGGCGCACGGGACACCTTCTGTGGTACAAGGGACACCTTGAGGTGAAGATGGCGCAAGGGACACCTTCTGTGGTACAAGGACACCTTGAGGTGAAGATGGTGCAAGGGGACACCTTCTGTGGTACAAGGGACACCTGAGGTGAAGATGGTGCAAGGGACACCTTCTGTGGTACAAGGGACACCTTGAGGTGAACATTGGTGCAAAGGACACCTTCTGTGGTACAAGGGACACCTTGAGGTGAAGATGGTACAAGGGACACCTTCTGTGGTACAAGGGACACCTTGAGGTGAAGATGGTACAAGGGACATCTTCTGTGGTACAAGGGACACCTTGGGGTGAAGATGGAACAAGGGACACCTTGAGGTGAAGATGGTACAAGGGACATCTTCTGTGGTACAATGGACACCTTGAGGTGAAGATGGTACAAGGGACATCTTCTGTGGTACAATGGACACCTTGAGGTGAAGATGGTACAAGGGACATCTTCTGTGGTACAATGGACACCTTGAGGTGAAGATGGTACAAGGGACACCTTGAGGAGATGTTTTAACCATTTGACCTCCGGAAGGTTTTATCACCTTCATTACCAGGGCATTTTTTTGCAGTTCAGCACTGTGCTACTTTAACTGGCAATTGCTCGGTCATGCAACGCTGTACACAAAATTAAATCTATATCATTTTTTGTCACACAAATAAAGCTTTCTTTTGGTGCCATTAGATCACCACTGGGTTTTGCAATATATAAACGAAAATAACCCCAACAATTTTGGAACCCCCCAAATTTTCTACTTTGGTCTAAACATATCCAATAAAAAAAAAAAAATAAAATAAAATTCCTTCATAAATTTTGGCCAAAATGTTTTTTGCTACATGTCTTTAGTTAAAAAAAAAAATCAATAGGTGTATATTAATTGATTTGTGTGAAAGATAAAAAGTCTGCAAACTATGGTATTATACTGGAATTTACGCAGCTATGACACTATGCTGGTAATAACGGTGATCAGCGACTTAAAGTGGGACTGTGATAGGGTGGCGGGCTAGCTAACTGACTGGGAGGTACAATGATTGACATCAATAGTGACACCAAAACAGTGATCAGTGCCAATACCGTACACTGTCACAGTACTAATGACACTAGCTGGGAAGGGATTAAAATCTAAGGGCAATCAAACGGTTAACTGTGTGCCTAACAATGTGTAATATGTGCTGTTTTTACTTTAATTCAATTAAAAATAATCAAAACAATTAATTAAAAAGCAAAAAAAGTTTAACTGCTTAAAAAGTACTAGCTGGAGTTTTGCTTTAACCCCCCATTGGGGAGATTTTCCTTCACTTTCTGTCCCATAGCCACAACAGGAAAAGAGAGGAAATCCCTCCAAAGTGAGGAAATCCCTGGTTGTCACCAGAATTAGTATCCCCCATTGGAAGAGTCCCCCTCTATTTCTGTTCTGGTGACAACTTAAAATTTGTGATTTCTTTTACTCTTGGTGAGAACGGTAAACAGGACAAATAGTGGAGAGGAATCTCCCTAATGAGGACACAGACAGCAATAAAAGCCTGACAGCTGTTCTAATCCCTCTCAAGACCATCTAAATTTGCTGACTCCAACACTGCAGGGTGACAATGCTGATGTCCAAGAGCGGCACTTTTGCTTCTCCACAGAGTGAAGCCACAGTAAATCAGGAGTGTGTTACTAACCGGATCACCAGATGAAAGTAAAAAAACAAACAAAAAGGAAAAAAAAAAAAAAAAAAAAAATGCAGCCACCACACATTAAGTCCTCATGCACACGGGACGTGTTTTTTACAGCGGCTGTTTTTGGCTTTTGACGTTTTTTTTCCTACAGCCAGTAAACTCCCCAGCATGTCATCCTATGTGTCCATCCACACATACACTGTAATCAACGTTTTTTTGGCTGGGACATTTTTTGGCTGGGAAAAAAAAAAACCAGGACTAGTGGGTTTCTAGAGGAGTTTTTTTAACTGTAAAATGCG